>NC_053157.1:115317879-115465379 GCF_016835505.1 Polypterus senegalus | reverse complement strand
TGTGGAAAAAACCCACACATACATTGAGAACATGCAGACTCCACTGTGACAGTGGCCACTGCTGAGAGTAGAACACAAGTCTTGGATGTTGTGAGGCAGCAGAGTTGATCAACACCACAAGATAAAAAAAAATTGATTGGTGAGAATTAATACGGGGAGAATGAGCAAAATGTTGAATGTGAAGTTGGAATTGTCCTGGTTTTACACTGGGGTATGAGCTCGACAACAGTATGCTCCAACAAAATTTAAATTATTAGATGTTATGACTTAGCATTTTTAAATTATTTTCAATTGTTATGACTAGAAATAGAGACCTGTAATCTGCCAAAAATATTTTTTTCTAAAAATTTAAATGATCAACATGACAGTTTGACCATGGGTAATACATAAAACTGAATGATATTCTCCAGGAAATAAAATGCTTCTTTTTAATTTCCTAGATTAAACAAGAGCAACAGTAATGGACTGGATTATTACTTCCGTAAGAAAAACAAAATTACCCACATGTAAAATGTATTGCAGCCATCGCACTAAAACACCTGTCTAAGACAACCACTTGAATAAATATTTTGATTTGTCATCATATATCTAACAGAAATTGTTTAGAATTTCCCCTAATGTTTTAACATGGAGGAAGGATATAAGCCATTTTTTGCAAATAACTGAACAGGAACATTACAAATTGTAAGCACCTTGAATAAATATTTGGATGATGTGGAAATCACAGATAACCCTGTCTTTCTTGGAGGATATTTGCCATTTCCTGTAATTTGTCTTTTAAATTACTCTAAACTATATACACTGTAAATATATGAAAGTGTGGGTGCCTTTTGGCATAAGTCAAAAATATTAGTGAATGCTAAGAGCAAAGAGAGACAAATGTTCTAAATGAGTTTTTCATTGTGGAGTTTCTTCAAAATAACTGGCAAGAGAAAATAGGCTGGCACATGTTTTAATCTTCCATTTCTTTCATTAATCTTCAGAAGAACTGTACTGAAGCTGTCACTTTCAGACTTAACCCCCCAGACTTAACATATATACATTTGTATATTTACATACACATACGTTCATATTTACATACACACATTTATATATATTTATACTATAGATATAAGCCAAGCAATTCTGCATGTCACAATCAAAAATGCTGCAGATTTATTACTAACCGCCAGAGAGCACTTGTAAATTCAAGTGGCGTGGAGGCTAAAGGATTTCTGTTGAAGGTGCTGAGATGCCAACAAACTCTTGCAAGTAATTTTGCCAGAACAGAAGGTAGGCAAACAACTGAGGGAAGAATTAAGGATGGACTTCTGCCACCATGCAAAGGAAAACAACCTGCTTTCCACTTCAGTTTCATATTGTTACAATAATAGATCATGGAGTAGTTCTAGTAATTTTCCACACTTCTGTTGCATTTTAAGTTGTATGTGAAAACACCAAGCACAGAAAAATCTGAACATCAAGAATTACAAGACACATAAACACAAGCAAAATACAATCAGACATCCTGATACTCTGTATGTTCAATTCTTCATAATAACTATTCATGGTGGCTCTAAAATCCGTACTGACACCTACTCTCTCTTCTGTTTCTTTTTCCGGTTTCTTTGTGGTGGCGGCCTGCGCCACCACCACCTACTCAAAGCATCATGATGCTCCAACAATGATGGACTGAAAGCCAGAAGTCTACGTGACCATCATCATCAGGTCCTTCCATGAAAATATGATGATTTATGTTAGGTAGAATGCCCAGAGGGGACTGGGCGGTCTCTTGGTCTGGAACCCCTACAGATTTTATTTTTTTCTCCAGCTTTTGGAGTTTTTTGTTTTTCTGTCCACCCTGGCCATCGGACCTTACTCTTATTCTATGTTAATTAATGTTGACTTATGTTTATTTTTTATTGTGTCTTCTATTTCTCTATTCATTTTGTAAAGCACTTTGAGCTACATTTTTTTGTATGAATATGTGCTATATAAATAAATGTTGATTGATTGATTGATTGATATAGATCTCAAATAAGGAAGTAGTGAAGGATTAACACAGTGAGACAATAAAGCTGAGTGACCAGTGACAAAATAAAAGCAAAGGCAAAAGCCAGAAACAAGCTGTAACTAAAATATTAGTCCTACCACTAGTGCCTAGTTGAATAAGAAAGCAACAACCACTGACGTTTGCAAGGAGGTAGAATAAACTGAGGGAAAAATAATATATGATGGCCTCTGTATTTATAGTGTCACGTTTTGTGATGAATATGGTCACATGACTGAACTGCAAATGACATCATGTAAATAAAATACAACAGTAATAAAAAAAATTTTTGATCTTTCATTTTGTTACTTGGTTTTTATCCTCCTGCGGTGGGTTGGCACCCTGCCCAGGATTGGTTCCTGCCTTGTGCCCTGTGTTGGCTGGGATTGGCTCCGGCAGACCCCCGTGACCCTGTATTCGGATTCAGCAGGTTAGAAACTGGATGGATGGTTTTTATCCTTATTCACAAAATCTCCCCATTATTTAATGTCTTTTCAGCACCATTTTGTGTAGTAATCACCACATTTTGATGTCTGCCTTTCATGGTGGCAGCCATGTCATTTATAGCAACAGCACCCATTGTCAGTCATGTCAAGTTGCATGATGTTGAACTTCATCACATCAGTCCTACTTAACATGGCAGTGTTGCGTTTAGTGCAAATAAGTATTAGGACATTTTGTCAAAATACCCTTTGACTTTTATTTTACTTTAGCATTTCTGGTTTTGATATTTACTGAATATTTCTCCCAGTCTCCTGACCCTTGCCTGTTCCTTAACTAAGATTTTGATTTTTCCTGGTTGTTATTTCTTCATCTCCTTGTCAAATTCGCTTTGCTTTTTCCCACTGGACACTCTTATTACAGTAAGTATCCACTACATTGATGACTAAAGCTGCTTTCTCCACTGTTGAATTCAGGAGAGATGCAGAAATAAGTGTATGTAAGAAGAAGATGTAGGGGCATGACAGCCACTGTCTGTTTTGATGAGGGTGACTGGCCAGAATGAGGAAAGATGAACTCTGTATTTAAAGTTGTCATTGACACATGATACTGCTTCATCACTGCAACATGTCAATTGCTGGATTGTCTTTGACACAAGAAATTACTTCAGGACAGAGTAGACCTGCATGAAATTTGTGTTTTTGCAGTATAACTGTTTTGGGAGCTTAATAGCTATGGTAACACTCATCAGATTGTTTTTCATTTGACACTAGCATCTTGTATGGAGTTTTCATGGGTGTCACTGTTGTGTGTTTCTGGTTACTGGGATTTGCATGGTTGATAGGCACACCATAGATTAGTCATGTAACCTGTGACACCATGACGGCCATTACATGAAATTGTTAGTACCCTCAGTAAGATGTTTGAGCTTTCAAATATTAAACGAAAACTAAAAAAAAAAAAAATGAAACAACAAAACAAGCTCAAATATCATCCAGGATAATGTAAGTGCCTGGCATTTATAAAGGTACGTGTAGTTGTTTATGGTAGCCCCTGTGGAACTAGCCCTGGACACAGACAGGCAGACATCGTTTAAGCACCACCCAGCGTTTATTTTCAAGTCCAAATATTTACAAAGTGCACCACAAACCCAAAACTCCCCCAAAGTCCAGGCCAACACCACACTGCCTCTCTCTTCAGGCCGCCTCCTTGCCTCTCGTTCCGAGCTCTGTCCTACTACTCTCCCGACTCCAGCCATCGAATGGAGGGAGGTGGCCTCTTTTATATGCACCCAGATGTGCTCCAGGTGTCCTCCAGTAATCTTCCACCGGCACTCCCTTGTGTGGCGGAAGTAGCGGCTGTGTACCTGAAAGCACTTTGGGTGTCCCCAATCCTCGTCCCCCTAGCACTTCCAGGTGTGGCGGAAGTGCTGAGGTCCAGAGCTCCAAAGGTATCGGGGCGCCCCCTGGATGGTGCCCATGGGCCCCTACAGGGTTGAGCTTCCAAGTTCTGTACCCGTGGTCACCAAAGCCACCAGGGCGGTTGCCCCCTCGTGGTCTGGAGAAGCGCAAACCCTCCTCTGGTCCCCCTGGGCGTCCCAGCTGGGTAACAGCCCCTGTCACTCACCACACCCCTTTAGCTCAAACTGCTGCATCTTTTAACAGCAGTAACAAACAGATTGAAAACAGCAGAGAACAGTTCTTGAGATCTGAGAGGTGTGAAGATTTGAGTCTACAGTAGGTACTCTGAGAGTATGAGGAATGCAACATATTATGGGATGAAAGCTTTGGGTAACTCACAGTATGCCTTTATCTCATTCAAGCCACATATCCTAAGAAACTCCCAGGAGGATCAGCTGTAAGGCCAAGGTAAATCATGATCAAGACAATCATTAAAAACCTATCCACCATACCCACTGCAACTGGACAAAGGAGCTGAGTTTGGGATGCACGCAGTGGGAGTTTTCCCAGTAGCCTGATGACTGGCCTGGCCCTCCGAGCAACCAGTGAACTAATGGTGAAATTATATAATGTTATTATACTGGAAAACGAGCAGGTATTATTGCTCTGTAGTGGACACAGATCCTTTCGGTTTAATGTTGGAGGGTTTCTTTTCTGGTTTCTGGTTGGGTGGTTTCTTGCTTTTGTTCAAGTCAGGTTTTGACTTTGTGTGCCTCTCACACCCTAACAGTTAAACAGGAGTGCTATGATGAGCGGTGCAAACGTCTGGTGCTTTGGTGATTAAAGTTATATTTGAAGATTGCTTAAAAGTTTATAATATAATTTGAATTGTATTTGGATGTTGTATGGGTTTTGGTATTTGTTACTGTGTATTTATTTTGTTTTATTTTTGTTTCAAATATTAATGAAGTGTAACATATGGTCACATTTATAACTTTTATAAGTGACTGAATAGGCTACATGAAATGTTTTATTTTTTTGTATTAATGAAACACATATGTAAGTGGAATGATTTGTGTTTTTAAATGTACCTGTTCTTTATTTCATTTAAAGTTTATTATTGAACATGTCTTGTTTTTACTTTATTTTAATATTTTTAAAGTGCGTCTCGCACGCTCTGACAGTTAAATCTTAGTGCTGTGATCAGAGAGTAACTGAATAGGCTACATTAAATGTTTCATAGTTTTTTGTTTATTAAGTGCATTCCTTAAAAAAAATGCTTGAGAGAATTCTGTGGCACTTTTTTTAGTCTTTTCAGACATTTGAGTCTATTGTCTATTGAAGAAATTCAAAGTGCTCTTTTTTTACCAACACTTTAAACTTTGTGGAAGAGTATTCAGCATTACCATCCAGACACTAACAGCGGCTGTGTAGATTTCAGACTCGCAGCTGAAATGGCAAACAGTCTATGCACTGTGGATTCCACAGACAACTACTTTTTGTGGTTGTTTCCTTTTTTGCACATTTGCTTTGATATTAGAACTACATGGTTTATTTATTTATGAAGTGTTTACATTTATGAAGTTTTGTTCCACACTTTATCAGAGGTTTGTCTTGAGACTAATATTTAAAAGTGAAATGTATGTGTAAAAGCTGAATCTACTGTCTCCTCGTTCATAAAAAAATTCCAAGACAAAATGGTGTTTGTTAGTTTTTTGAGTCTGTGCCTGTACAAGAAAACTGATGTATATTGTGTTGCCGGGGTTAGACTTGGGATTCCCGACCTGAATAAGCTTCCCAGTCTGGCCCTGGTTGCATGATTGCATCTGTGCTTGGACTGAAACAGCCATTGTAATTGATTGGTAAATTTAGGGACTCGGTCTCTCTATAAAGATATACAGTATGCCATTTCAGAACTTGGTTTCATGAGTGTTAACTTTGTATATTAGCTACAACTTGTTTAAGAAACAAAAGAATTGAAATAGAGCTTATCAATTAAACTGCTTTATGAACTTTATCTGCTAGTTTACAACTTTACAATTTGATTCAGAGTTACCATTTAATCTTGTTATTGGTAATGGCTCTATAGCCAAACCTGTCACCATTAACTACAAGGAATCAATACTAAATGGAGCACCAGTGTAGCAGAGGTCACATTTGAGGAGGGTTAGTTTGGACTCAATTTAACACTTACTGGAGTACCCATAGAGCACATAGATTAAACTTCCACAAAGAGTGACTTGCTTGTGGGATTCAAATACAGGACACTGCAGCCATAGGGCCCACATGCCACTCATTAACATTTCTGTCTTTACCCCAAACATTTCCAGTGTGGGTTAGTGATCAGTTATGGTTTTCTGTTGCTATCCTCAAAAAGTATTGTGACGTGCGATATTTTATTAATGTGAATGAAAACAAAAAGATGAGTGCAATTGGCTAGCTTAAATATTGTTTCCTTAAGAGGCCCTTATTATTTGCATCTGTTCTTTTAGATGTATCTTCAGGACAATACAAACAAGGAGGGCCATGCTGAAGGTGCTAAAAAAAACGCTTTGATATACGAGTGAAAAAGACCATCTTCATCTAAAAAAAATCCTTTCTAGTCTGTTATTTTCCAGTGAGTATCTGGCAGCAATTATTTTCTGTATTATTTATTTTTGAATTCATTGTTCAAATTAAAGGTTTCGCAAAGAACAGAAATGCTGCAGATGTTTATGTTTAAGTATCTGGTGCTCAAATAACATGTGAAATGTCACAGAATGTTTTCATTTTTATAGATGAGTGCTGCAGAAAGAACTGCCCCATTAAGTCAAAGCATGGAGGAGAAGTCCTGACAGCAATCAAAGTAGCCACACGGCGCCTACAATAAATAAAAACATGATTTTTCATGCATAATTTAAAAAATGTATCTAAAGGCTAATCTCATCACAGGTGTAAGAGGCATGTATAGTATTGCCTTATTGATTAAGATGTTAGAATTGAAACTGCAATGGACAGTTCTGGCTATTCACCTGGGATGCTTTGACCCAAAAAGAATGTGCACCATGATTCTACTGCACTTTTTTTACTGCACTGAATAAGAGACTTTGATAGGATGGTGACCACCATGAAAGACACTTGAAACAAGTGGCCTGAAGGGCAAGAGTTTGCAGGTAGAAAAAGGTGGAACAGGGAAGAGACCATAAAAGAAACAAAGAAGCATATGCTACAAAGGAAGGGAGCAAGTGCAAGTGTACTGTCAGGTGAAGATATTCTCTGTATGTCTACTGGTGTCACAAAACTTTGTCCAAATTTAGAACTTGTGATGTTTAATTTGTTTTAGAATGTCTTGATATGTTACCACTATCATTATTGTTTTGAATGTATTACCCAGCATGCTTCCCTTTTTAACATTTAGGCAAAATGCCACTATGTTTATAGTTAGAATGCCCGCCAGTCACAGCAACGTGATATGTGAGGTCGCATGGGCTGGACCTTGATGATCTGAAAAATGCTATTTCACAACATGCTTTTTAATATCTACTCTTTTCAATCACATTTCTTTGTTATAACAAGCTAAATGTGCTTCAGTAACAACCTTAGCTTAGCACAATTTGCTTTTCTCCATTTTGTTTCTTTATTTTCTGTTTTAGTTGATTGTGCCCTTAAATGTCCTCCAGGAGTTTTGACTCTGGGCTCTTCTGTGATATCAACTTCCCAGGCATCTCATAGTCATGTTGTCTTATACTTTTCTCTTAGGACACTTTTCTTTTACAGTATATGTTCCTGACGGACTACCTACAGGCAAAGTAGGAGGTGGGTGGAGTAAAGGGTGAACACCCAGGGTGCTTTAGGGCAGGCCATCCTAGAAATACCAGGATTGTTTGAACAAGTTTAGCAGCTTCCTCCTAGTATGGAGCAGAACATGACCCTGGCCTTGCTCTTTACAAATTGACTGTGTTTCAATTAGGATTAAGCTTCAGATTGAAGGGAAATCTTGAATGTAAGTTCTTAAATATGTATTGCTTAAACTAGCCTAAAAGGTAAAAGTGATTGTCATAGCAAAGTGCTACCAACACGGAAACAAATAAATGGACAAAACAAAATCAAGGTCATTAGTATGTTTATCCTTGGTTGGAATGTTAAAGGCAGTGTTTAGGGTCACAACAGATGATAGATAAAGAAATGATCGTCAAAAAGAAACTATTTATCAAATTGTGAAAACCAAACCAGTAACTAAAAAGCAGAGACCAGAGCACAGCAAAGTTCAAAACTTTTTTTAGAGATTTGTTTTATTTTATTGAGTTTTCCCTTAATATTCGAAAGTTCAAACATGTTTACCATGGACACTACAATTTTTATATCATGGCCATCATTATGTCATGGGTTACATGGCAAATCTATGACGTGCCTATCAACCTCACATCATAGCAACCAGAAACACAGAACAGTGGAACCCAGGAAAATGCCATACAAAATGGCAGTGTCAAAAGAAAAACAATCCGATGAGCTTGCAAAACAGTTATACTTGGTGATATAACTGCGCAAATGGACACATAGAACTAAAATACAAAAAGCCTAAGATTTGCTTTTAGTTACTGACATTGTACTTTTCAAGGAAACTGCTAGCTCAAGAGATACAGGGAAAAGGTCTAAAATGGTAAGGGAAGTAATAAAGTCTTCAACAAATACTTGTTAACACAAATGTCTCATTAGATGATTACATGGTAGCAAACATTATCAACACAACCTACTAAAGTTCAAACAGAGTATCAAAATAAGGAGGAAAGGCAATTTAAGTGACTTTGAACGTTGCATGATTATTGGTGTCAGACAAGCAGGTTGGAATATTTCAAAAACTTCTGATCTGCTGGGATTTTAACACATAACTGTGTATAGGGTTTACAGAGAATGGTCCCAAAAAGAGAAAATATCCAGTGAGTGGAACCTCTCTGGGTGAAAATGCCTTGTTGACGCTAGAGGAGTACAGCCAGATTGGTTCAAGGTGATAGAACGGCAACAGTAATTCAAATAACCACTCGTTACAACTGAGGTATGCAGAAGAGCACCTCTGAATGCACCTTGAAGCAGATGACCACAGCGGGTGCCACTCTTGTCAGCTAATAACTCGCAACTGAGGCTACAATTTTCACAAGTTCACTTAAACTGGACAACAGAAAATTGGAAAAACACTGCCTTACCTGACAAGTCTTGACTTCTGCTGCAACATTCGGATGGTAGGGTCAGAATTAGGAGTTAGTAATATGAAAGTATAGATCTATCCTGCCTTGTGTCAATGGTTCACGCTGGTGGGGGTGGTGTAATGGTGTGGGGGATATTTTCTTGGCCCACTTTCAGCCCCCTAGTACCAACTGAGCATCGTTTACATGCCATAGCCTACCTGAGTATTGTTGCTGGCCATGTCCATCTCTTTACGACCTGAGTGTACCCATCTTCTGATGGATAATTTCAGCAGTATAACATGCCATGTCACAAAGTTCAAATCTCCAACTGGTTTCTTCAATATGATATGGAGTTTACTGTACTCAAATGGCCTTCACCGACACCAGGGGCCTCACGTATAACGCCTTGCATAGAATTCACTAAAACATGGCTTATGGACAAAACTTGAAATAGGCATATGCACAAAAAATTCAGATGCATAAACCTGTGTGTAAACAAATTTTCACACACTTTCCTTTTATAAATCCCAAACAGTGTGAATTTTAACTCCCCACCCTGGCACCTACCAGAATTTTGCCTATATGAATATGTAAATCAATATAGATAGCCCCTTCCATTCAGTGTTTTGTTGAAAGACAATGACAAAAGCACGTGTAAAAAAAAAAAAAAAAAGAATATCAGTGAATGCGAAATGGAGGTCCTGCTCAGTAAAGTTGAGGCAAGGAAAAACATCCTACTTGGTGGCTTAAGCAATGAAAGGAAATTGATGGAGTGGCACAGCAAGAGAAGCAGTCAAAAGTTCAAGTTCAGAAAGTCATACAGTGTCCGAAATTAAAAAAAAAAAAGATGTTTTTAGATATCAAAGTTGACGTTAAAAGGGGTCACAGACCACCCTCTGGGTGTCTACACCACTGGGGGAGGTAGCTGAATTCCAGGGCTCACACCATTTAAGCAGCAAGCTGCTGCAATTATTGGTGAGACGCTTATAACCATCATTTTAATGTCGCTCAGCTAGTGGGTTGGCGAGTAGGGTGAGCAGCCACGTCTTCAGCAGGTACCTGCAGTCAGCTAAGTAATTGTGATGTATGGATATATCATACAAATAACTTACAATTTTACCACAAAGAATTACAGCAGTTCTGAAGGCAAAAGGGGGACCAACACAGCACTAGTAAGGCATATCTAATAAAGTGGCCAGTGAGTGTATATAAGGAAGGACACAACTTAAGAAAGGGAATTCATTTTGTAGTTTAAAGTGCACAAATGTTGAGGTAACCAGGAATCAGCCACTATAAGTTAATGAAAAAAAGAGGTCGTACATTTGTTGATTAGACTGCTTTATTTGTTACTTTGTATTGCCATTGATGTTCTCTTCCTCATGATTAGTTTTTAAAGAAATCTAGTATTTCTGTATATTTCTGCCTCCTTGGATCATTCATTACAAGAACAAACTATACCATACATTGCATAAAATAAATATTACAATTATATTCTTGTTTTGCATTTAAAACTCATGAGATATAAAAAGTACATTTGTAGAAGACAGAGAAAGCAGAATCTACTCTGCTATTAGTGATAGTAAAGAAATAGCTTCATTTTTTCATTTATTGACATTAATTAGGGCATCCAAATCCCTTGGAACCAATGTTTGAAATAAACAATGAACAGAATAGTAATTATTTGCCTTCAGGTCTAATATGTTTAATCATACTGGAATAGAAATTTTAAAAAAAATCTGAACAAGCCCCTCAAGGCAGAAAAGATAAAGAGACAATTGTGAATTCAATTTTTACACTAATAAGTAAAAAGAGCCATTTACTAGGAAAAAAAGAAATGATCAGCAAATAAAGATTAGATGGAAAACTAAATCAACAAAATAATTTAGAGTGAAATGCTGTTCATTAAAAGAGCCTGAGGTGTTTCTTTCGTGAAGATAAATGCAACCTGGGTTTCAAACATAACATTAGACTCACTTGCTTTTTTAATAACAGTGAAGAAGCACAAATGATCTTGCAGTGCTCATTCAAGAGTTCATTTGCTGTCTCTGTAAAGCACAAGCATGGGGATATAACTTGCAAGGCAGGCAATGGCCTGGGGCCCCAAACTGGGTGGGGACTCCTGAGGGTGTCCATTTACATAGGTACTCATTGCAATGACAAATCTGTGGGAACTCCCCTTGAAGCAAAGCATCGACATACTACAACACTGTCAGAAAATCGCCAAGTGGGGCCCCAATATCCATTGCGAGAGTGTCTTTGATGAACGTTACTTTTTTTAGTAACGCTAACTGTAATAAGTGCTGTTTTCATAAATCATGAACAGGATTTACATGTCTGAAACCAAAAAGCGAGAAAAATAAACAAGAACAAGAGGAACGACAACAGAGGAGAAGAACTGATAACTTATCAGGGCAGAAAAAGCAATCAAATCCATCAGTAAACCAAAAATTACAGCTGGAATAAAGGCTGATTCTACTACTGTAGAAGAAGAATAGTAATAATCCTGATGTAATTAATGATATTGGTCTTATTAATTATACTATAATAATTTTTACCATGTTGGGACTTGGGGGAGGACGAATTGGAGGGCTGCATAGAAATTTTTGTTTAGAGGCTCCAGAGTCACCAGAATTGCCGCTGCTGTGAGATAATGCAAAGTAACGGGTGTCTAAAGTTTGCTTCCATTGAATTATATATCCTGTTTTCATTTTTTTTGCACTTATTGAATTGTATGTTGGCTTTAAGATGCTGTTTGCCATAAATAGCACTATATAAAATGAAGACTGATTTTCTGGTTGCTCAAACTGCATTCACAGAACTGTGATTTTGTTAGCCTGTTGAACTTTGTAATATCCTTTGTCACACACATGCGCATGGGAGGCAGCTAAAGGGCTTGAGTGAAGGCAGTTCGGAGGCATGCTGGGATATGGCAGAGTGCACTGACTCTTTTTCTCCCTTTCCTGTAGACCATTCCCGGGAGATTCCACCTGGCTCTTTTGACATCACTTCCAGGATCGAGCCAATGGAAGTAGACCTTACCAGCTCCGGCCCTTCTGATGTCACGTCAGGACTTGAGCCAATGGTTGAACACGTGCCCGATCCTTATGACCTCACTTCCTGTCTTCCCCTTTAAAAGCCTGCCCTTTTTCCCTTTTCCCTCAGTCTTGTTTTGGACTCAATGGTATGCACATCAGTGCTGTTTACTGTGAGAAATAATGACTTTTGCAGCCAGGATACCAGAATATACGGGTGGCTGCCCCAAACCTTCATCTGAATATGTCTCATCTTTGTGACATTGGCGTAGTCGGCAGGATCGAGAAGTCCTGGAAGAGAAGGGGACAGGACCTGCAACCCATCCAGGTGGGAGCATACCGGGGCCGAATTTCCAGGCGGGGAGGGAGTCCCGTGTTTCACAGTGGCCCGGTACAGGCTCTGCTCCCGGCATGCTGTACTAGGCAACCTAGACAGGCCAGGGAGTGTTCGGGAGGGGCTCACAGACTTGGGCTGCTTCGGAAGGGGGAGGCAAAGAGGGCTGTTTATGCTCTCTCGGAGGAGAGTGCCCGCCTCCCTGTAAAGCCAGAGCCCCGATTTCCACCTAGGGGTGCCCCAGACTGGCAGATGAGTATCCTGAAAAACTGGAGGTTCGACCCAGAGCAGCCATTCCCTCAACAAGCCTGGTCCCTATGGGCAAAGGTAGGGTAGTGGCTACGGCCACAGGAACTGAAGCCCTCTCAAATAATAGAGCAGGTGGCTTGCTAGCTGCTTCTGGACACACTACTCCGGGGCTTCACCCAGCCGGTCTGAGGTAGAGAATTTAAAAACATGGCAGAGCTCATAGAGCTCATAGAAAGACAAAGGATGGCCTCACAATCTGGGGGAGCTGAACTGTCCTTTGACCAAACTTAACCGGGGTATGTCCCAAAACCTAGCCCCCCACCTGTACAACCAAGAGCTTGTGGCGGCGTCCTTGGGGCCGCGGGCGCACAAACCGCTTGGGAATGAGGTGGAATACAGGTGGAAGGGAAGGAGAGGTTGGTGTGCTCTGATAAACCCGTTGGCGGTCCCACACACAGGCACAGTGATCGTGAATGGGTATAAAACGTCTGCTCTGTTTGATACCGGCAGCAACATTTCCATTGTTGCCTGCCGATTTGTGCTACCGCGACAGTGGTTGAAATTTAAGGCCAGTATAACCTGTGTCCACGGAGAAACACGCTGGTACAGGACCGCCTCTTGTTTTATCAGCTACAGGGGATCAGTTCGGAAATTAACCGTGGAAATCCTCCCTGATCCTCCACACCCGGTGATACTGGGGTGGGACTGGCCTGAAATTAAAAAGCGGTGAGACACATAAAACACCCGGGATTAATTTGGGCCTCGTTATAGACGGAAATGAGCCATCTCAGGCTGCCTCCGCCATGTAATCAGCCAGCAGAGAGAGACGAAGCGGCTTCCCAGAGTTGCGGTTCCAATTTAAAGAGACGCCGGCATCTTTTAGAAGGGAGCAATGGAATGATGACTCCCTGAAGTTTCCTAAAAATGCAGTGGTCCTTGTCAATGGCCAGCGCACTAACCAGTCGATGCCACAGGGCCCTCACTTTGTCTTAGACAATGACCTTCTTTATCGTGTAGCAATGCATGATGGGCAGGAGAGAAAGCTACTGCTAATTTTGCATCAATTCCGGCGGCAGGTCTGCGAGCTAGCACACGCCCACCTCCTAGGTGGCCACTTGGGCGCCGAGAAATCTCTGGAGTGGATCAAGCACCGTTTCTACTGGCCGGGAATCAATGAGGAGGTTCGTCACTTTTGCACTTCCTGCCCGGAATGTCAACTGTGACAAATTCCTAGAAGGGACCGTGCTCAACTTGTTCATATACCCTTAATTGACATTCCCTTCCACAGAATTGTGGTCGATTTGGTCGGACCTCTAGAACCCTCAGCCCGAGGACACAAGTACATTTTAGTCCTCGTGGATTATGCTACAAAATACCCCAAAGCTGTTCGCTGTTGCACTCAGCTACCTCTAAAGCCATCGCACGGGAATTACTAGGGGTCTTTGCATGCGTGGGTATCCCCAAGGAAGTCTTGATGGACCAGAAGACACCTTTCACTTACACCATGCTGTGTAAGGTGGTCTGCGAGGATGGAAGGAACTGAGATCAGCTCCTCCCCCTCATCCTTTTTGCCTATCGGGAAGTCCCACAAGCCTCCACGGGGTTCTCCCCTTTTGAATTATTGTATGGGCAACAACCTCAGGACATATTAGATATTCTAAAAGAAGGATGGGAAGAAGAGGCTCTTCCCTCTACAAACACATTAGAGTATATCACGCAGTTACGTGATAGATTTGGAAAGATTCAGCCTCTCCTTAAAAGTCACATGGAAGAGGCTCAAGCAGCACAGGCCTGTTACTACAACCGCGTCACGTCTCTTCGGGAGTTCCACCCGGGAGATCGGGTCATGGTCCTAGTGCTTACCTCCCACTCTAAGTGGATTGCCCATGGGCAAGGCCCCTACGCAGTTAAGGAGAGAAAGGGACTGGTCGACTATTTGGTGAGTCAACCCAATCGTCGGCCAAAGGAGCGGGTTTATCATGTGAACTTGCTGAAACCGTGGAAGGACAGGGACCCCAATCCCTCCTCCGGCCAGCCCCGCTCACTCTTCGCTCACACACACAGCCTTAACTTCGGTACAGACTTAAGTCCCAGACAACGGCAGGAGCTGGAAACAGTTATCCGGGCAGTTCGGTAGGTAGTCAGTGAAAACCCCGGAAGGACCTCTCTGGTTGAGCACAACATTGTGACAGAGCCTGGGGTTATTGTCCGAGAACGCCCGTATTGTCTTCCCGAGTCAAAAAGGGCTGAAGCGGAGATTGAGATCAAGTGCATGCTGGAACTAGGTGTGACTGAGGAAAGTTATAGTCCCTGGTCCAGCCCCATTGTGCTCGTCAGTAAGCCTGACGGGAGTTGGAGGTTCTGCAATGACTTCCGTCGGCTTAATCAAGTCTCCCAATTTGATGCCTATCCAATGCCACAAGTGGATGACCTCCTCAAGAGGCTTGGACAGGCTCGATATTTGACCACACTGGACATGACAAAAAGGTACTGGCAGGTTCCTTTAACGGACTCCGCGAAGGAAAAAACAGCGTTTAGTACCCCTAGCGGATACTGGCAGTATCGTGTCCTTCCATTTGGGTTACACGGGGCTCCAGCAACCTTCCAGCGTCTGGTGGACAAAGTACTCATACAGTGCTGCCTACCTGGATGACGTGGTCATCTATTCCAGCACATGGAGGGAACGCCTACAGCATGTCTGAGTGGTATTGCGGATTTACCTTTACTTCAAGGTAAGCATCCTGCCTTTGCTACTCACCTAAACTGCATTATAAAACTACCATTTTACACCGCCTTTTTCCTTCACTTCAACGTAAGCCTGCTGATAAAATAAAAAACCACATACAGCCTAGCTGTGACCACCAGAAACTGTCTTCCCAGCCTACATATTCACACCAACACACAGAATCAAAAACATCCACATCACACCAAACCAACTTTAGTTAGCCTAGCAAGTATTTTAGTTTGGCCACTCAATTTAGTGGTTAAAGCCTCTCCATTCAGTGGTAAAGTTTTATCAATGAAGAAAACGGTGGTATACACATAATTGAAGAATTAAAGAGACTGTATTGCACTAATGACTTTTGATCTGCTGCACATACCTGAGAATAGCTGGCGAAGAAACACTTGCTTTTCCAGAGGGAACGGTGTGAAGAACTAAAGAAAGATTGCAAGTCCAGCTACTCAAATTTGATGCCATGATGTGGGCAGACATTTTTGCTACTAAGACAAGTTTTATGGACTCTGGCAGGGACAGGCTGTAGCCACTGAGGTGAGATAACAGCTGTTGAAGTCTCCTATGAATGACCACTGAATACAGTGCAAACCTAGAGGGAAATGTGACTCTGCTAAAAAGGGACAGTCACCATGTGTAAAGCTCATGAGTTCCCTAATGGCAAAAGGACTGTATAATTTTCTGTTCCAGTAACAAAAAAACTTTAGTGCCTTGAAACAGTCACACTTTGTTCAGAAGGATCTGCAAAGCCACCAAGAAAGAGACTTTGTTAACAAACCACTGGTTTGGACAAGGTGTATCTCTCTCTCTCTCTCTCTCTATTTTTATATATATATATTTTTATATACATATATATATATATTTTTTTTTTATATTTATTTATATATATATATATATAGCAAGCCTAGGAATATACTTGAAACTATTATAAGAAGGGCTCAAAGGTATGAGGATATGCATGATTTATCAATGATGTGAACTTGTAAATTTTTAACTTGGAATAGAACATCTGATAGTGAAGTTGGAGAGGATAAAAGATAGTGAACGAACGATTATGCAATAATACTAGTTAAGAACAAGTAATAATCATAGCAATGAAGCTAGAATAGCATCTGAGTTATGTTACCACTATTGTAACTCATAAAGGGATCAGACACCAAAGGGTGGGGCACATATAGCAACATACTGAAGCAAGAAATGATAGGAGTGCCCAAGGATAGTCTAATCCATCAAGATGCTATATAGGATTATAATACAATCTGATGCTATGACACCCACTGCATGAATTCAGTAATATATAGATACAAAACAGACTATGTAATAAATAACAGGGCAAAAATCTCCACTAACACCATTGATGAGATACATTGATCACTACTCGGTAACACCACGTTAAATTTAACTGTTTGTCCATGTTTACGCTGGTTTTAGATGAATGGTACAGAAGTTATAGTGGTACTACATCTCATATTTCCACAAATGATCTTGAAATATCTACACTGTGACGGGGGATCAAGTACCTTTTGCTTTGTGGATATAACTTCAAGTATTGTTTTTGTCACAGATCCAGTGACAAAGGGTAGCTTGTTATACTACATTGTTCTTTAATATTAATGTCACTGTCTCTATGCTCACTGGTATGGATTTATTAACATGTGCAATTTGGCACACAGAGGCTCATCAGTTAGAATTGCTAGCCAAGCTTTGGATTAGCTAGCCAAAGACAACTGGAGGATTGTATAGTCAGCTTAAACACAGAATAGTGTATTCCTGTCCTTTGTCAGCACAAAATCTTCTTTCCTTATTGGGAGAATGAGAACTGGCATGTAAGCACTATGATATTTCTGTATTTTGTGGAGGAGGAGTTCAGCCCTTGTTTGGAGACAGAGAAGACCAGCAAGTGAAGCAAGATATTATTTAAAGGCTTGGACAACAGCCAGACCCTTTGAGGCTGAGTCGGAAAAGTTCCGAAAAACCTCCCAGCGTGGGGACGAGAAATGGCAGCCTGTGTTGATCCAGATTCCCACCTGGATAAAGTCTGTCCATATGCCTCCCGTCTGTAACCGCGTTAACCGTCAGTAAATGTAAGTTAAAGTATATTTTTTCTCATATGATTCTTGTACCGCCGTAATCACGATGGGAGGGACATCGCCTTTTCTGGAATATTACTATATTGTTTCGTTACTCAATATGCTGCAATTTCAAAAGAACACATTTTAAAGAGAGCTAATGCCTCTTCAGGAAGCACCAACCAGCACAGGCAAGATGCTTTAGAACAACAAAGACAATGTATGACAAACCACAGAGCGACATTATCCAAAAATCAGCGGCAGCAAGTCTTGCACCTAGACAGCAAATGAAAAATGCAAACTGCCTAACAACAAGAAACATTAAGATGGAAAAACTACAGGGATTCCATAACACTGACAACTCAAAACAAGTTATTCCCTTTATATTACAGCATAGGCAATTCCCCGTTCGTTTAGCATATTGTAAGACTATCACCAAGTCACAACGACAAACATTTAATAACATCGAAGTTTATTTGCCAGGCCCCGTTTTTACCCATGGTCAGTTGTACACTGCATTTTCCAAGGTTACATCGAAACCTGGGTTAAACATACAGGTACTTGCAGTTAACATACAAGGGAATATTTTCACTGACAATAACGTATATACAACAAATTGCATTTTCCGACAATTATAGTATAGACGTTTATATACTACATTACCTGACGGTGACACTTCACACATACTGACTTACATCTGATTACACATTTCTGCATCACTTCCAGAAAAAAAACTTCATAGAGCCTTGGAATTTGAACTTAATGTAGGCAAATTATTCTTTGAGGAAAGGGCCATTTAAATCACTGAACAATATATCTGTATATATTCATAAGAACTTTTTTTTTTTTTAAATGTAAAATGTGTGTTTGTATAAAATGCAAAAGCAACCATATGTATTGTCACATATGAAACAAATTGAGTTCCATTTGAAACTTGGTATGCTTCTCCAGTGAGACAAGGTTTGTTGGGAAGGTTTTCAGTGAATTTTCTTAAATAAAGTGCACTGTACAAATATTTGAACATTCAAAGGCTCCCATTTGAAAAGCACTGGTGTATTTTCAAACCCATTTGCGTTAAAACAGAAACATTCTGGGTGACCTCAATCACGGATTAATTTATTCTTTCAAATGTACTTTTATAGAGTGCTTATTTCATCTTTATATTTTCTGCTTATGTGTCTCATAACCATTCACGACTGTAAAACAAATTCTCAGTTCAAGTTATTGAAGCACTGGCCACGCACAGAAATCTGCCATTCTGAGAACATTACAACAACTCTAAAGAGCATAGGCCATTCTCTGTGATGTAGTTCTATTTGTTTACTTTCTCCAAAATGACATTGAGTTGAAGGTTAAAGGTCATCAAGATACTCCTTTCTGTTACACTACTTGGCAATTTACTACATGTGTCTACAGCTCTCTGTATGGAGAAATCTATTTCTAAGCTTTCAACTCCAACCAGGAGTCATCATCAGAGGAAAATGACATACAGTGGTGTGAAAAACTATTTGCCCCCTTCCTGATTTCTTATTCTTTTGCATGTTTGTCACACAAAATGTTTCTGATCATCAAACACATTTAACCATTAGTCAAATATAACACAAGTAAACACAAAATGCAGTTTTTAAATTATGGTTTTTATTATTTAGGGAGAAAAAAAATCCAAACCTACATGGCCCAGTGTGAAAAAGTAATTGCCCCCTTGTTAAAAAATAACCTAACTGTGGTGTATCACACCTGAGTTCAATTTCCTTAGCCACCCCCAGGCCTGATTACTGCCACACCTGTTTCAATCAAGAAATCACTTAAATAGGAGCTGCCTGACACAGAGAAGTAGACCAAAAGCACCTCAAAAGCTAGACATCATGCCAAGATCCAAAGAAATTCAGGAACAAATGAGAACAGAAGCAATTGAGATCTTATCAGTCTGGTAAAGGTTATAAAGCCATTTCTAAAGCTTTGGGACTCCAGCGAACCACAGTGAGAGCCATTATCCACAAATGGCAAAAACATGGAACAGTGGTGAACCTTACCAGGAGTGGCCGGGCAACCAAAATTACCCCAAGAGCGCAGAGACAACTCATCCGAGAGGTCACAAAAGACCCCAGGACAACATTTAAAGAACTACAGGCCTTACTTGCCTCAATTAAGGTCAGTGTTCACGACTCCACCATAAGAAAGAGACTGGGCAAAAACGGCCTGCATGGCAGATTTCCAAGAACCACTGTTAAGCAAAAAGAACATTAGGGCTCGTCTCAATTTTGCTAAGAAACATCTCAATGATTGCCAAGACTTTTGGGAAAATACCTTGTGGACTGATGAGACAAAAGTTGAACTTTTGAAAGACAAATGTCCCGTTACATCTTGCGTAAAAGGAACGCAGCATTTCAGAAAAAGAACATCATACCAACAGTAAAATATGGTGGTGGTAGTGTGATGGTCTGGGGTTGTTTTGCTGCTTCAGGACCTGGAAGGCTTGCTGTGATAGATGGAACCATGAATTCTACTGTCTACCAAAAAATCCAGAAGGAGAATGTCCGGCCATCTGTTCGTCAACTCAAGCTGAAGCGATCTTGGGTGCTGCAACAGGACAATGACCCAAAACACACCAGCAAATCCACCTCTGAATGGCTGAAGAAAAACAAAATGAAGACTTTGGAGTGGCTTAGTCAAAATCCTGACCTGAATCCAATTGAGATGCTATGGCATGACCTTAAAAAGGCGGTTCATGCTAGAAAACCCTCAAATAAAGCTGAATTACAACAATTCTGCAAAGATGAGTGGGCCAAAATTCCTCCAGAGCTGTAAAAGACTCATTGCAAGTTATCGCAAACACTTGATTGCAGTTATTGCTGCTAAGGGTGGCCCAACCAGTTATTAGGTTCAGGGGGCAATTACTTTTTCACACAGGGCCATGTAGGTTTGGATTTTTTTTCTCCCTAAATAATAAAACCATCATTTAAAAACTGCATTTTGTGTTTACTTGTGTTATATTTGACTAATGGTTAAATGTGTTTGATGATCAGAAACATTTTGTGTGACAAACATGCAAAAGAATAAGAAATCAGGAAGGGGGCAAATAGTTTTTCACACCACTGTACAGAAATTAAAGCAACATATAGCAAAAGAGGAAGGGGGGAGACGGGGTAAGTTGGTGTAAAGGGGTGTTGGAAAAGAAAAACATCCATATCTTATATATAAATGTCTACGTGTAGAAGTGCGTGCATCTGTCCGTCCCAGAAGTGAGAGATGGAGACGGGGTAAGGGCTCCACCTCTGAGGAAACAGAAAACTAAACATCTATGCGTGGAAGTGTGTATGTCTGTTTGTTAGGCCTGGAAGTGTGAGGCTACTACAGCATAAAGCTCAGAGAGCCAGCAAGGCAGCACCAAGTTAATGAGTTGGAAGAAGAAAGCAAGTCTGTTGCCAAAGTAAAACCGCCAAGAAAAGAGAGGAACTCTTATGCAAGTGAGACAAGCACATCGGCAAAACGGTATCCCTTTTACTTTTCCTCCCGCCACTAATACACAAGCAAGGCGAGCATGTCAGCACAACAAAACCTAGGAGAGAGACGCCCAGAGGAGTTCCTTTAAATTACCTGACATCTCTACATTTCAATTTTTTTCTGACGATTTCAATAGTTTCTAGGATCCCGGACTTTTTACAGCATGGGATTACACAGCTAATATTAAATAAGACTTTATGACAAACACCCTCTGAACCCCATCTTGTTATTCCACCACCCCCTTACACCCACTTAACCCCCTTTCCTTAGTTGTTATATACTGTATTGCCTTTGATTCCTGTATGTCTTCTAATCATTTTCCTCTGATGATGACTCCTGGTAGTAGTGGACAGCTTTGGAATTAAAAACTATTAAAGTACGAGATTCATTTTCTCCATTTCTAGCTGTAAATATGCAAACCGTATCACTTCAATTTGAAAATATAAATTTAAGAATCATAAACATAATCATAAACCTTCTACAACTAACAACTAACAGTAATAGTAAAATTGCAATTTTTACATCACCTGAACTTTTTGTTATGTGATATTTTAAAATGCCATTTTAAAATGCCTATTTTATGTACTCTACCAATATATATATATATATATATATAATTAAATTCAATTATCATGGGATATCTTTGAAGATGATTGCTACAAACATTTTTATTAAATAAAATATCTGTTTTTGATCAAAAAAAATGTAAAAAGTCCAACTTTCTAAACAGATAAAGTCACCAACTGCACTTAAGGCATACATTTATTCGCTGACGTGTTTTATTTTGATGTCAGTGGTTTGAGAAGAAGGAGCAGTCAGGTGAGAGATCTAGTCATGCAACTACAAATAAGAACACACAAAGCAAATGCCGAGGCCCTCTTGTCAAATTAAAAAAGGAACTAAGCTTTGTTAGATACTTCATGTTATATAACATGTTAATACTCCAGAGATTTGTTATTATGACCAGTATCATTAGCTCTTCGGTGGTTTATATTTTCATAATGATTCTTAAAGTTTCTTTATGGTGAAGCTTGCTATCATCTTTCTCGCTTGGTAATGTGATTTTTATTGACCTTTCATTGTGTCCTGTTGTTTGGGATCAGGGGTCAGACCCAAAATCCAGATGCTGTATCGGTATCTCATTGCATCTTTCCTCTGACCTACTTACAGAGAAATAAAACAATGAGAGCATTGAAATATCCATCTGGAGAATCTTGTTGACATAAACCCCCTTCAGCAAACTTTCTTTCCACAAGGTTGGAGGGAGCTAAGGAAATCAAAGTGATGCGATATATAATGCATGAGTAAAAGTCAACTCAACTATTTAAGGTAGTGAACTATTTAACATTCACATAACAGAACTTATTTATGGAAAAGCACGTGGAAAAAAAAGAAAAGAAAAGAAAAATATGAGACTTCATAATTCAGACAGTCTCTAAAATAATTCATTTACTTTAGATAAAATGTGTTGAAATACAACATGAGCATAGTGCAGTCACTTACCCTCAGCACAAATGTGACTAATTTTTAACTTTTTACAGTCTGGCTGTGTAAATTGTAAAAATTACAATTGCTTTATCAATAATGACTTTTTATCGATTTAAAATGAAAATATTTTTGTTTCTGTTCATCTCAGGCATTCTAACATTGCTTCTTCTCGCTCTCTAAATTTTACACATATCTCTCTCTGTATTTCTTTTTTAAAGCATGGAGATATGACTTATAACTCTTCAAACAGAGGGGAAGATGTCTGCCGGGCACCTTTAGATATTAAATAGCCTATCAACATATCGTTGGGTTGTGCATTAGTCTCCTGGAAAGACTTGTACTTTGCAGTGTAACTAAAATTGATTACATCCCAGGCCACCGAGTCAGACTTTACTGACCTTAACTTACATCTGTAGTGAACTATAAAAATAACTTTAAAAGAAAACTGTGGATCAATATGGGATATTGATGGAGAGTGGCTGGCCCCATCTGAAGCCCAGCATAACATGGCGGCCTATACTAAGCATTAGTATAGTGGTGGGTGATGTGGTTCTACATCCTTCTACAATGGTCTGTTCCCAGAAAATCACTTTAAATTAGGGCTGGATGATATGACCTTACATTGATATTGTGATTTTGAACCAAAATGCGATATCTGATATATCTCGATATGTTTTCAAAACACTTCTTAAAATGCTTTAAAGACCGAAGATCAGCACCATAAAGACATGTCTGTACACATCTTCTACACAAAGTCCAAAACCTGCTGTATTTTCTCACAATTATAATATGAAATATTAGCAAAGGAAACTTATTTTTTCCTCTCACAGTTTAAAAATTTTATGAATAGCTCTGCCTCAAAGACACATCTGTTTTTGTAGTCATTTTTGTTTTATCTCTCCTCTAGTTCTTTTTGAGTTTCCATTGTTTGCATTATAATCAATATCTTGCCTGCCATGCCAGCATCAATGTCTTCCAGTCAGTGAACATCCTTCTCTCTCCGTCTGATTGCTTTATATAATTCATTACCGCACAAATCACAGATCACTGTACGTATACATTGCACATGTTGTTGTATGATTTAAATAATTTAAATTATTTCCAGACAGAGCACAGAGAGTAAATGTGTATCTAAACCTTTTTATTTTTTAAACATAAAGAAATACAGTTTTTTAGTTTGATGACATTTATTTGTACCCATGGTCTAAAATAAATAATGAAACTGAACAGTTAGACCCCACCAAATCATGGATAAAATACATTATCTTTAAAAGTACTTTTGACAGCTCAAGTTACAAATGTTTTGAAAATGTTATTAACCAATTTGTGAAACAGAATTGCAAAACAAATCTAACAGAATCTGCAGCAAAATAATTTGCATTTATCTACAACACATGCCATGTTCATTAAGCATTGTGGATGCGGGTTCAAAGAGAGATGATAGCAGAAGATAGACACATTTTGTTGAATCAATACACACCTTTATTCTTTGTGAGTCTTGGTGAGTAGCCAGCCTCCACAGGCCTGTTAGCTCAGTACTCAGCGCTAGCAGAATCTCTCGTTCCTCTTTTTCTTACACACTTTTTATAAGTCAGCTATCACGTACACATCATGCCAACATCCTAAGTAGCAGGCATACAGCTTAGATAAAAAATCACTTCTAGCTTAAAATTTAAGCAAGCATTTTTTTTATTATTAATGAGTCATAAAGCGTGCATTTTAAAAGATTACTTCTTCACATATAAAGTTTGCCCAAAATTTGTCATCTTTGTGGTTAGGCCTACTTCCTTTACCTTTTGAGACATGCTGTTCTTGTACTGGCTTATTTGCACATTCAAGGGTGCAACTGGCATTGAAGGAATGTTACACCCAAGAATTTAGGGAACAGAATAAGAGACAGAAATTATACTGTCTTTTAAACTACATCTTTGTTCATAATAATTTCTTTTTCCCACAGCATGTATAAACTCGATAATGTAATCTTTGCCACATATCACGTTTAAAGATGTGAATGAATGCTTGCTGGAAAGGTAATATATAATTAAGGGAAACATTGTGTAGACATTAGCTAATCTATTAAAACAATTTAGATTTTTTAAGCTCTATACAAGGGTTGGCCAACTCCAATCCTGGAGAGCCACAGTGGCTGCAGGTTTTCATTCTAACCATTTTTTAAATTAGTGACTAGTTTTTTCTACTAATTAACTTCATTCAATTTATTTGCTATTTAAGACTCAGACCCTATAATTCAGGGTTGAGCAATGTCACTCCTGGAGGGCTGCAGTGGCTTCAGGTTGTTGTTTCAACCTAATTGCTTCATTAGAAATCATTCATTGCTTATGAAGCACTTATTGCTCAAGTGACATTTTTCTGCTTCATTTTCATTGTTTTAATTGCTCTTTATTAGCAGTGAGATAAAAATGACAAAGAAGCCAGCAGTTCTACATCTAGCATGTCTCCATTTCCACCCATGTGTATTCATCATTCACTGTTTGGTTTAATTAAGTACTCAGAAGGAAACTGAGAGAAAACAAAGCACTGAAAATTACTCATCCATTTTTGCCTTCAAATCACCTGGATGATACATGTATCGTTACAAAGGAAAAAACAATCTATGATTTAAGAATGAACTGACATGGTAGAGCTGCAATACTAACAAGCCATGAAATTAAATAAGATATGTTATTGGTGAAGATTGGCTTCTAATTAAGCAACTTGGCCGAAACAAAAACCTGCAACCACTGTGGCTCTCCAGGTTCAGAATTGACCACCCCTTCTCTATACATTTGATCATTGACACACACACACAAGTTGGGAAACTTTATAAGTTGAACATGGTGTGGTGGCAAACTGCTGTTTTTTAAAGCGACAACATACAAAGTACAGTTCATAAAACGGTATGAGACAATACAACATAATAACTGTAGCCTCCTTTTTGGATTTGAATTGTTTACCCCAGTAACCAATTTTTTTTTTTTTTAACAAGACAAAAAAGTTATGATTACCAGAAACGTGTAAACACCAAAACGTGAACATACATACAATAGAAAAGGTATGTCTAATCTATTTGCTATACCTACTGTATGCAGATTTAGTACATGTCCTTCATTAAACAATCACCAACGCACAGCTCGGTGTTGCAATCAGGACAGTAGAAGCGTGTTTCTTTGCACACTTTTCTTATAATATATTTTCTGTTGCTTGCATACGAGGACTACCAGTTGTGTTTTTGCAGGCTACCCCAGCAAGGCTTAGCGACTTCCATATTTTTCCAGAAACAAACAGACGTTTATCTGCATACTGAGCAGTGCTTTAGTGGGCTAACATCTTTTATCTTCTACTTGACTACAATTTTTTCTTTTTGTCATGCAGCTACTGTCACACCATGATGAAGCTTCACATGACTGGATTTACTAGGCATATCACAGCTTTTTGTGGTACTGTATCATTTATATCTCTATCACTATTTGTACCAACATCTGACAACCAATTCACATCATCATCATCATCAGTATCACTTGATTCGAGCAATGGTTCAGTTTCAGTTTGTGCTAAAACTGCCTTTACAGCTTTTGGTTTGCCATTGTGTTTTTCATTGGAGGCTCCATCCTACACATGAATATTAATGAGTTACCTTATAGTTGCTATAAAGTGGCAGAAAGCATAGAAATATTCTTGTTTTTGCAGCATGATGTTAGGTAAGAGCCAGAAGCAGAATATTGCACTGAGAGTTACTCTGACATGATAATGTAATGCGTGTTATTACACATCACCCAAGTGTGACTTGGGTTTAATTGTATTTATACAGAATTCCGAGTCCATGACGTAGTTGAACCGTCACCTTATCGTGGTGGAGGGGTTTGCGTGTCCCAATGATCCTAGGAGCTATGTTGTCCGAGGATTTATGCCCCTGGCAGGGCCACCCAAGACAAACTGGTCCTAGGTGAGGGATGAAACAAAGAGCAGTTCAACAAACCTCCAATGATAAAAGAAAACTTTGGACGACGTTTTCCCTTACCCAGACGCAGGTCACCGGGGTCCCCCACTGGAGCCAGGCCTGGAGGTGGGGCTCGATGGCAAGCGCCTGGTGGCCGGGCCTGCACCCAGGGGTTGGGCCGGGTATAACCCAAAGAGGTAACATGGGTCCTCCTTCTCATGGGCTCACCACCTATGGGAGGTGCCAAGGAGGTTGGGTGCAGTGTGAGTTGAGTGGTGGCCGAAGGCGAAGACCTTGGCAGTCTGATCCTTGGCTACAGAAACTGGCTCTTTGGACATGGAACGTCACCTCTCTGAAGGGGAAGGAGCCTGAGCTAGTGCGTGAGGTTCTGGCTAGATATAGTCGGACTCACCTCGACGCACAGCTTGGACTCTGGAACCAATCTCCTTGAGAGGGGCTGGACTCTCTACCACTCTGGAGTTGCCCCCGGTGAGAGGCGCCGAGCAGGTGTGGGCATACTTATTGCCCCCCTGACTTGGAGCCTGTGCATTGGGGTTTATCCCGGTGGGATCGAGAGGGTGGCCTCCTCCGCCGGGTGGGGAGGGTCCTGACTGTTTGTGCATATGCACCGAACAGCAGTTTGGAGCATTCACCATTTTTGGAGTCCCTGGAGGGGGTGCTAGAGGGCATACCTTCTGGTGACTCCCTCGTTCTGCTGGGAGATTGTCCATAATGAACACCATGTTCAAGCATAGGGGTGTCCATATGTGCACTTGGCACCAGGACACCCTAGGCCTCAGTTCGATGATCGACTTTGTGGTTGTGTCATCGGACTTGCGGCCACATGTCTTGGACACTCAGGTGAAGAGAGGGGCGGAGCTGTCAACTGATCACCACCTGGTGGTGAGTTGGCTTCATGGTGGGGAAGATGCCGGTCAGACCTGGTAGGCCCAAACGTGTTGTGAGGGTCTGCTGGGAACGGCTGGCAGAGTCCCCTGTCAGAAGTAGCTTCAACTCCCACCTCGGCAGAACTTCACCACACCCCGAGGGAGGTGGGGACATTGAGTCTGAATGGGCCATGTTCCGTGCTCCTATTGTTGAGGCGGCTGACCGGAGCTGTGGTCACAAGGTGGTCGGTGCCTGTCGTGGCGGCAATCCCCGAACCCGTTGGTGGACACCGCGTGAGGGATGCCGTCAAGCTGAAGAAGGAGTCCTATAGGACTTTTTGTCCTGTGGGTCTCTGGAGGCAGCTGATAGGTACCGCAGGCCAAGCGGAATGCGGCTTCGTTGTTGCTGAGGCAAAACTCGGGCATGGGAGGAGTTTGGAGAGGCCATGGAGAACGACTTTCGGACGGCTTCGAGGAGATTCTGGTCCACCGTCCGGCGTCTCAGGAGGGGAAGCAGTGCAGTGTCAACACCGTATATGGTAGGGATGGTGCGCTGCTGACCTCGACTCAGGACGTTGTGGGTCGGTGGGGGGAGTACTTCGAAGACCTCCTCAATCCCACTAACATGCCTTCCACGAGGAAGCAGAGCCTGGGGACTCTGAGGTGGGCTCTCCCATCTCTGGGACTGAGGTGGTCAAAAAACTCCTTGGTGGCAGGGCCCCGGGTGGATGAGATACGCCGAGTTCCTTAAGGCTCTGGATGTTGTAGGACTGTCTTGGTTGACACGCCTCTGCAACATCGCATGGACATCGGGACAGTGCCTCTGGATTGGCAGACGGGGTGGTGGTCCACCTCTTTAAAAAGGGGGACCGGAGGGTGTGTTCCAACTATAGAGGGATCACACTCCTCAGCCTCCCTGGAAAAGTCTATTGGGGTTCTGGAGAGGAGGGTCCGTGGATAGTCAACCTCGGATTCAGGAGGAACAGTGTGGTTTTCGGCCCTGGTCGCTGAACAGTGGACCAGCTCTTCACCCTTAGCAGATCCTGAGGGTGCATGGGAGTTTGCCCAACCAGTCTACATGTGTTTTGTGGACTTGGAAAAGGCGTTCGACCGTGTCCCTCATGGGAACCCTGTGGGGTGCTCGGGAGTATGGGGTACCGGACCCCTGATAAGAGCTGTTTGGTCCCTGTACAACCGTGTCAGAGCTTGGTCCGCATTGCCGCAGTAAGTCGAGCCCGTTTCCAGTGAGAGTTGGACTCCGCCAGGGCTGCCCTTTGTCACCGATTCTGTTCATAACTTTATGGACAGAATTTCTAGGCGCAACCAGGGTGTTGAAGGGGTCCGGTTTGGTGGACTCAGGATTGGGTCACTGCTTTTTGCAGATGATGTTGTTCTGTTTGCTTCATCAGGCCGTGATCTTCAGCTCTCTGGATCGGTTCGCAGCTGAGTGTGAAGCGGCTGGGATAAGAATCAGCACCTCCAAATCTGAGACCGTGGTCCTCAGCCAGAAAAGGGTGGAGTGCCCTCTCAGGGTTGGGGAGAGATCCTGCCCCAAGTGGAGGAGTTCAAGTATCTCGGGGTCTTGTTCACAAGTGAGGGAAGAATGGAGCGTGAGATCGACAGGCGGATCGGTGCGGCATCCGCAGTGATGCGGGCTCTGCATCAGTCTGTCGTGGCGAAAATTTACCAGTCGATCTACATTCCTACCCTCACCTATGGTCATGAGCTATGGGTAGTGACCGAAAGAACGAGATCGCGAATACAAGCAGCTGAAATGAGTTTCCTCCGCAGGGTGTCTGGGCTTTCCCTTAAAGATAGGGTGAGAAGCTTAGTCATCCGGGAGGGGCTCAGAGTAGAGCCGCTACTTCTCCGCATCAAGAGGAGTCAGATGAGGTGGCTCGGCATTTGATCAGGATGCCTCCTGGACGCCTCCCTGGTGAGGTGTTCCGGGCACGTCCAACCAGGAGGAGGCCCCGGAGAAGACCAAGGACACGCTGAAAGGACTGTCTCCCGGCTGGGCTGGGAACGCCTTGGGATTCTCCCGGAAGAGCTGGAAGAAGTGGCTGGAGAGGGAAGTCTGGGCCTCTCTGCTCAAGCTGCTGCCCCCGCGACCTGACCTCGGATAAACGGAAGAGGATGGATGGAGGTAAATCATTCAGGACAGACTTCTCATAGTCACAGTCTAGCAGCTAACTGCTAGAAAAAAAATACAAACTTAAATGAAAATATAATAACTGGTAATGCAGGTACAGGAACACTGAATAACACACACACACAAAAAAAAAAACATACAGTTTGGTTTTATACTTGCTTGTAACATTACATTGTAGCAGAGAGTGGGTGTAACCCAAGGATGAGGATTTACAGCACTGCGAGCATGTGCCTGGATGGCCTTTTCAAATGAGATAACATGTTTTATCTTTAGGTGTAGTACTGCTTGAACTGTCATGCCCAGAAAACCAAATCATCCACCTGTTCTGAACCGTTCAGCTTCTGATCCTTTATTTTTTTTCAAATTCATCTCAGCCAGAGGCGGAGTTAATGTAAACATACTTGAAAGGAGTGATGGAGACTTTGACATTCAGAAGTAGTTGCAGAAAATCAAATAAAAGTGCTGAACATTGAAATATTGTCTTTTGCATATTGATTTTGATTAAATGTTCAATCAAATCAATAATTTTGTATATATTGCCCTGCCTACTTTGTGCCTTTAAGTGCCTACTAAGTTATGACTGAGTGTTTCTGTTCAGCCTGGTTAAAGCAGTGTACACAAAGAAAGGAGTGCTGTTCAAGTAAGAAACATGGTGAAAGCCAGTCGAGGAAGCAGTCTATATGCAGAGAACACCGAGTTGAAACAAATCTGCTCTAATATAGGATTAGCAAATAGGTTGTGCATTATTTATACTCATAATGGTAAAAAAAATAGGTAGGTCCAAGCCTCAGAAAAATCAATTCTCATACTGTGCAGAAATGCTACTTTGAAGACAGAAGGAAGCAAACATGCTGGACTCCTGAAGAGAGAAAGAGGTAGCAACAATACATTTCAGTACTCCTGCTGACTCAGTGCCTCAGTTAAAACTTCATTATTTTGTCCCAGTCTATTCAGGCTGAATGAAAAACAATCAATGTAGTCTTCATTTTATATCAGGCAGAAAAAAACAGATAAGAAGAAAAAAGGAGAGAAAAAGCCATGCAGCAGCATGTATGTTAGAAAACTGACTATTCTTGGTATTCTAGGCATTCCAGGTTCAGGGTGAGACAGCCTTTCTGTAGTAACAGGTAAACCAAGTAGGTGGATCATTTTTTACTTTAGTAGCCTGCCTGTATGTGCAGGTATTATGGTGAGGGGGGAAAAGTGTTTTTGTGTCAGTCTAGAACACATTTTGCCTTACAAAGGAGTGGTAACTATTTTTTATAATAGATTCCATGTATATATTGTTCTCTGTGTAAAGAAAACCTTTCTTATGATTGTTCAAAATCTTCTTAGGGATGCTACATCATCACTACAGGGAGCCAGCTTCATTTCTCAACTGGACCTCTGTCTGTGTGGACTTAGCATAATTTGCAAAGTTCAAATGGGTTTTCCTCCAGATGCCCTGGTTTCTTTGTACATCCCAAAAGATGTACATTTTAGGTAGATTTGTAACAGATTATCGTAATGCAAGTATGCAATGTGATTATATATTGATCGAGCTATCTTGTAACAAAAAATAATAGTTTGGTTGGTTACACACGCCTGGAAAGCTTGGGGACAATTCAGAATTTGTCAAGCCATGCCATACTCTCCTCACAGATGTTAACCTCACCATACACACACACACAACCTACATATCTATCTTGTGTGTGAAATATTATTTTATTGAGTTATAATAAATAGTTCAGTAATGAAGGGTCAGTGGGTGAAAAGGATGATCATCCAATCAGATCTCCAGCCTACGATAAACAAAACAAAAGCAGCAAGTAATAAAACTGATCAGTAATATACTGCATATTGAAAATCTAATTAAATAAATGCAAACAGTCGCACACAACCCTGTCCCGAGTTTCCCAAAATTAATTAGACATATATGCAGTGCTAATAATAAGAAAGAATATTAAAATCCCCTCTACTACTTTTTCTTAACTACAATATAAAACTGGGTCTAAATTAATTTCAAGCAAGATGTCATGAGTGCAATGAACAGCACAATTAGTTTAGAAGATGGAAAATAAATGCAAACCAGAATGACCTTGAATTGTAAATGAAAATGGCTGATGCATTCCAAATGGAAATAATCGAAAAAGTAAACCAAAGAAACCTCACCAGTGGGTCCTGAAAGGAAGCCCACAACTATGGGGACTGGATGAAGAAACATCACCCTACTGCCTCAGCCTACTTCGTGGGGATTATTATTTCCATTCCTGCAAAATTCAAGGATATTACAAAAAGAATTAGAAAGAATGTGTTTATCTTAATCTTCCATCAGCAATAAGACCATTTTAGGAGCAGTTGTGCCAGTTCCTACTCCACTTCAGTCTCAATTCTTTACAAGCTCGCTCAGAGGGAGAAAGCACTTTAGGTGACATTGAAGACTTTGTCCCAACATGTTCAAGCCATAGGCCACAGCTATTCCCTCAGGATGAACATAATCATTTACTTAGAGATGTAGGCCTTCCCAAAGACACTATAGAGCTCTAGGGGGCATAATAAAAAGATAAAAACTTATTACATCCAGAGACAGCTTTCTCCTGGTATGGAAATAGATAAGAAGAGTGTGTAGCATATTTCAAGAAAGATGGATCCTTGTTTTACTATACTGATGTAAGTAGCTTAGTGTAGAAACTTGGCACAGATTACAATGCAGAAGGATGGAGACTACTTATAGACTCATCTCAAAGAAGCCTAAAAGGAGTACTTCTTCATATTAGTAATAAATATGCATTAATACCTGTTGCTTATTCTGTGGATTTGAAAGAAACCTAAGAGAACTTTGAAAACCATCTTGTCAATGCACCAGTGTACTTATCCATTATTAACTGCAGGCAAGACACCAGAATAAAGGATATGCAGGACTGATGATTAGTCAGTAAGTAAAGAGGGAGGTGGACAACAGAGGTGTACTTATGCAAAAAATTGCTTTTATTATGTAAAATCCATTAATAATAAAAATTAAAACATCCAAAAGCAGTTGAAAACTGATATTGAATTTAGTGCAAAACAAAATAAAATGCACAACAAATGTACAAGTTCATAAAAAAGGATATTTATAAATATTATGTTCAAACATGCATTTCTCTCCTAGCGCACACTTTTCCTAATTTCCTTATAACTGTCCCCCAAAAAAGCCAACCAAATACAGTCTGTCCATACTGAAGCTACTTAAAACAATGCTCAGCTCAGAAGCCTTTTATTCTATATCAGCTCCCCCCTACATTCATATACTCAAAAGGGAGTGTAGGTTCTACCTCCAAGAGGTAACTTACAGTCTTTCCTTGGCTATTTGAGGAAAATTAATCTGCAGCATCTCTCTCAAATCATAAAACCAACTCCACCCTTTGTGCTAATAACTTCAGCTTTTATACTTTCTCCAGCCTCTCAGTTTGAAATTGACTGAAGCATACCTATGCCCTACTGATGTGCGGTTTCTAAATAGCTGTGCTTACTCAGGTGCGAGCATACTTCACCCTAACAGGTCTCCACCACACACTTTAGACACATGTTCACCAGGATAAACTAAGAGCAAAAATTTCCATTCCACTCCGGCAAAAGTATACTCACAGCTAGAAAATTTCCTGCAAAGAAGATTGGGAAATGAATGAGCCTGTACAAATGGCCAGTAGGCCTACTAAGCCAAATGCCTGCTTGATTGCCAATCTACCTTTAAAATGACTCACCGTATTAGCAATGGACAGGCAGCACCATTAGCCATGGTCAGTTTACACTTGATTGTCTGGCCTTCTTCAAACACTTAGAGCTCACTTACTCACATATTGCAATAGGTGCTCAGTCACACTTCTCATGAAAATTAGCTACAATGAGCACCATTGGTTTATATGTGGGGACATGGAACTTCAGTGCATCTTCTTGGGCCAGTAGTTAGGGCATACAAAATCCCCAGCCCTTCTGTGAATGGGACAGCAGAACCAAAAATGTACGTGTTCAGAAGCAACAGCCAGCTAAATAAAGCTATAGCTTGGTGCCAAAGATATCATCAGGCCCAGCTTGGTGGATCCATATGAAGTGCTGCTGGCACCAATTTATATTAAACCTGATTTAATGAAGCAGTTTATCAAACCCCTACCAAAAGATGGAGGCTGTTTTATGTAATTTGTGCCAAATGTTTGAGTTTTTGAGACTAAATTGAAAGAGGGCATTTTTTTTGGACTTGATATTAGAAAACTGATTTCTGATTGCAGAACTTGATGGTGTGATCAATGACATGAGGCTTGAATATCCTTTAAAGAAGTGATTTCTAGGTTTTTAGGTAACAATAAATATTATAAAGAAGTTGTGAAAGAACGTATTAGTTAAATTTAAGGAATTAAATTGCAACATAAATTTCAAAGTTCACTTTTTGCATTTGGAAATTTTCCCTGAAAATCTGGAAGCAGTGAGTGAAGAGCAGAGTCAAAGATTCTATCAGGACATCATGGACATGAAAAGAAGGTACCAGAGATATTAGGGTATTAGTGTGATGGCAGACTCCTTTTGAATAATTCATAGGGACACAGCAGAAAAAGTATACAAATGACAGGCCATCAAGTTTAGTTTTGGATTAAAAAAAAAAAATAGACAAAAACTAGAGAAGATATATGTAAAGTTGGTGAAAAAGTATTGATTTCATTATAATTTTTTTTTTATTATTTCAAAATATTACACTGACTAAATATTTTGTTAAGGTCATATAGATCAATATTGAATACAAGAACAAATATTGTGCAATTTGTTACATTTTAATTACATGTCTTTTCAATTTTGCACTCAAATGTGACATGATGAAAACCCTAGAAAGCTGATTCTGTTAATCTGGACAGTTTTTTTCCAATACGTTTCATCACTCATCCCAGTGACTTCCTCAGTCTCAGATGACTGCAGGTTTCCCCAACCTTATAAACAGTACCTTAGCCTAATGACCGAACTAACACTATTGACTAACAATGGGCCGTGTGATCAATGATATGCAAATTGGCCATTGATCAATGACCATGAGTACTATTCACTTAGAGTTGGGGAATGGCTGCAATCACCACATTTGTAAGATGGTGAAAGATGTACCCCCTCCTCGGTTCAGAGATGGTCGTTCCTTTTTCACATAAATGGCCTCTTTGACTCCTCGCTCAAACCAAAGTTCCTCCTTGTCCAGGATGTGCACATCTTCGTCACTGAAAGAGTGACCATTGTCCTATAGATGTAAATAGACTGCAGAGTCCTGACCTGACGAGGTAGCCCTTCTGTGTTGTGCCATCCGCTTCTCCAGTGGTTGTTTGGTTTCCCCGATATATGATTCGCAGCCATTTGCAGCCATTCCCTAACTCTCTGTGAATGTTACTCATGGCCAATGATCAATGGACAATTTGCATATCATTGATCACACAGCCCATTGTTAGTCAATGGTGCTAGTTCGGTCATTAGGCCAAGGTACTCTTTATAAGGTTGGAGAAACCTGCAGTCAACTCAGACAGAGGAAGTCACTGGGATGAGTGAGGAAATGTATCAGAAAAAAAATAAATAAATAAAACTATGTCCAGATCAACAGAATCAACTTTCTAGAATTTCCTTACCTTGATAATTGAGCATGCATCGAGACATGATGAAAACATTCTAATCATATTTTTGTTGTACTCATGAATGCAAATAACAGTTCACAATTTAAACAATCTGAATACCTTTCAATTTGCAGGTACCAGATTGTATACATTTCAAAATCCCACCTTTAAATTGAACTGCACTTATTGGTGTCCTGCTGTACCCAGACAGAACAACTTTTTGATCTCCATGATTCTTGTACAAAGAAAAAAGATCAACAAATACAACATTTAAATGACAGAAAAAAACGTAACTATCTGTTTTCTATATAGTGTCTTTCATATCTATCCCCCCGTTCATTCATTCATTTAGTGTGTGAAATAGCTTCCATTGTGTTAGAGTTGTATTGAATAAATAGTTCAATAATAAAGTGAGAGTTGGTGAGAAGGATGAGCTCCTAATCTTGAAAAATCTAGAAGCAAACTGCTGTGGGCACTGTTTTTTAGCAGTTAAACTGTTTTTCCAGTTGATGTTATAACAAGAACCTGAACACAAACATCGCATCCTGTTTACTATACAGTCACGAACACTCTGAGCCGCCTAAAGCCCCACACTCCAGTGCAAAGTATTTGTATTATAAGGTTCTGCGCTTTGACTTTTAAATTCATATATTTTTTTAAAAAGATTTAAAAGCCATGTGCCAAAATGAAAGGAGGTGCTGATAACAAGCTGCAGAGTCTCAGCAGCTGAGACAGCTCACTTCATTTTATTACTTGCTCTGCTCAGCAACACAGGAGGATGACTGCACTTAGGAGAAGTAAAACAAAAGACTGTAAGGTCACAGCAACCCTTTTTCCATTCAGGGAGGTTTTCATTGGATATAAAGTTATACATTTAATTCCCCACTTAATATAAAAAAGACAAGTGATATGGGAAAAGTCTTTCTATATCAGCAATGTGATTCTGATGGGGAGCAGTAATTGCTCACTCATATTGTTGAAATGGTTACCCTGTGGTACACAAACAATCAGATGGATAGACATAATAAAAGATGTTAGGCAGATAAATTGAGTCGTCTCATTTACCAACTTTAAAACACTCTTATTTTAACAGTGCACAGTTTATTTCTTAAAGCTTGGTGATAGAAAAAAAAATGTGAATAAAGTTAAAAACAAAACAAAAAAGATTTAAATCCAATGCTCACTGACTTTTCACATCTTGTCAATGGTAGCTAACAACAGCAGAGAGAGACAAGTTACTACTGTACAGGAGACTGTTGTGCCTTTCAATATTCGAGGCATTAGAATGTCAGTGAGGCACAGTGATATGTAATTATGCAAATATATTTAAATTTGATTAAACTCATTTGATAAATAGGCAGTTTAAAGCAACCGTACTGACTGCCCAATAGCAGGGTTTCAGCTGCCCAAGATTTTGTTTAATTAAGTTTAAAATAATCAGCAACTCTAAACTGAGTTACAGTCAGTATAAAACCTAAGTATTCTCAAACATATTTAATACAATTCAGGTTTATGTCAGGCCAGAGCTTATCCTGGAAGCACTGGACACGAGGCAGGAATTGGCTCCAGATGAGGCAACAGCCCGTCACATGATCCGCTCTCACAATTCCAGTTAAAGTTTGCAGATCAAATTAGCAGACATGTCTTGGGGATGTGGGAGGGATGCAGGAGTACCTGGAGGAGAGTCGTGTGCAGATTCCACATGGACATCATCCAGGCATGGGCTTTAAACCCAGGAGGCAGCAGCTGGACTATCTGACTAAAACACAGCAAATATTGTTAATAAATATTTATGTGCATCAATCTATACATTATAATTAATTATAGGCATGTCAAATGTTGCATCAGCTCTAACCTAATCAATAGTTTGACATACTAATGCTTGGCATTTCTTCAGTACACTGTTTTTTTTAATCAGTAATAAATTTCTCCTTGGGATCAATAAAGTACTATCTGCCTATTTAATATGTTGCCTGCTATCTTTAATACTGCCATTTTATAGCAGAATGCTAACTTAAATGGCACATGTGGATTAAAACATTTACAGATTTCAGCTGCACCACTCCCACTTCTGTTAAGCAAATGTGACTTTAGCCAGAGTGTGCCATGGTGGCACAATGGTTAGGGAGGCTGCCTCACAGCCTAAGAAGAATGGGTTTAAACCTTAGTCCAGCCATTGTCTGGGTGAAGTTTTAATAACTGAATATTTCTCCACTACCCTAAAGACATGTGTGGAGATAATTGGGGATTAACCTGGTACTGATTGAGTGAGTGTGACCATCAATGTACAGGAGCATCATCCGAGGATGGTCGCTATGTTCTGTACAAAGTTTCCAGAATTGCCACTGGCTCTTGTATTTTCATAACTTTTTTCCTGGTATAAAAATGTTGAAATGAATAGCTTATCTGGTCAATATAGTTCTTGGAATCCTAAGGTGGTATATAAGAACTTAAATGTCAGGAAATATGGCAATCTCTGAGCAATGTGCCCTTTGATCTTGTATGTATCGATTACTGCCCAATCTGCTGCACTCTCATTACTGATCATGATTATTGTCAAAAGAGAGTTTTGGTGGTTACCCGAGTTTGAGGACATTGAAAAATGTTTGGTTATCACTTGTAACTGTTGTAACGTGTTGTGAAAAAGTAACTACACTGAATGGAAAGGTTTGTCTTTTATCCTTAAGAGGTTATTTGATTACCATTATAACATTGCTATAGATAAAGGTGATCTAATTAAAACAAAAATGGAAAAAAATCACATTTAGACCTAATTTTTACTGTTTAAATCAACAGAAATGTAATTACCTTGTCAATACACCCTTGTTTTCATCACTGCACAACATTCAAAGAGGTGCAAATGATTAGAAAGTCATTGAAGAGCACCAAGTGGGCCCTGTTTTAATATAACTCATCACAGACCTATGGTGTGGTTTGCCCTTAGCAACTAAGGTGTGTGAGATCATCTTGCTGAGATGAAAAAAAGATCTGAGGCCCTCAGAGGAAAGATCATTAATACATTGAGAGGCATTTTGAAATAAACTGTATTAGTCCCTCCATTGACATCTACAAATAGAGAAAATTTCAAACCACTGACAATCTATACAGCCCAGGTTATCCCACCAAATGCAGGCCATCAGCTAGGAGAAAAATGATGTTGAAGGCCACCAAGGTAACATCTCCAGGATAACATGCAGTTTGACACAATTTGAGTCAAAGTACCTGAGAAAAGAATATAAATTTAAAGTTAAAGTTTGCCAGATGACACTTAGCTGAAGTGCAGGACCACTGGAATAATGTGCTTATGAGGAACAAGGCAAATGCAGAGCTTTTTAGCCACAATGCTAGACATCATGCTTGCCAAAAGCCATAAACTTCATTTGACCAAAAGAACATTATATTGGTTGTAAAGCACTGTGGTTGAAGAATTATTGTTTGGGGCTGCTTTACTGCCTGAGGGCTAGGAATTTAACTATGAATTCCACGTTGCACCAGAGTATACGTGAGAAGATTGTGTAGCCACATGATAAAAAGCTAAAACAGAACTATAAGTGGATCTTGCGATAGGATAGTGGATCTAAACACTAAAGCAAATCCAGAAAAGAATGGCTTAAAAAAGAAGAAATAAAATTTTATGGGATGACCGAATGAAAGCCCAGAAATGCTGTGGGAAGCCTGAAGAGGAAGTACATGCAAAAAAGCCTGCAAACATTGCAGAACTTAAGGAGTTCTATAAAGACTGACCAAATATTTCTTCAAGTCGACACAGCAGATTGATAGACAATTACCTAACACTTACAAGAAGTTATTTCTGTCAAAGGGAGCAACCATGGCTATTAAATCTTAAGACGTACTTATATTTACACAGCATGCAATTGCATTTCTGTCTGTTTTAGTCATATAAATGATTGCAAAGAATGACTTTCATTGTTATTTGTTATATAAGATCACCATTATCTCTAAATATTGATAAAATAATTAAATATTCAGCCATGCAAATATGTTGAAGGATATACTTTGTCACACATGTATGCATGGGGACCACCTTTCTGGCTCTGGTGAGGTAAGCAGTTCCAGCCGAGGATGAAAGGTATCGGTATCGTCCCTTTCCCCTGTAACATCGAAAGTTCGGCCAAAGATGACTCCTAGCTCCACCCACAAAGGCTTGAGGAGACTCCATCCCTTCTAGCACCAACAATATAAAAAGGAGCTGCCCATGCTAAGTGGTGTCACTGCTTGAACTGCTTGGGAAGAGGACAGAGCTCCAACTCCCTAGCAAGCTCTAATTCTAATCGAGGCTGTTAAGAACCATATTTACTTTAGTTTTCGCCACTGCACGGCTGCATTTTTTTTGTTGTAATTAAACAGGTCAACATGGCTGGTGTCCCGGCCTTTTATCTATCTGTATTTGTCTGTTTTCTCAGCCACATTTGATCTTGTAATGTGCGTACTGCTTCAATTTATTTATACCAGTCTGTTATACACATTTCTTATCAACATCTGTGTTCTTATATATATGATAAATGTTATTACTGACCTACTGTATGGTGGCACACAATTAGCCTGCCCTGGTTTTAGCAGCAGCAAACATGGTTAAGTGAAAGCACACCTCTTGATTCATTTTGATAGTTCTGTTATAAGCGCAGGTGCTGTGAGAAGACATATTATATTTATTGGAACAGCATATTTTGATTGTGTAGCTATTTGTTTGTACTGGCTCCTTCAAGACAGAATGCGTGGGCTTTGCGTAACAATACCCCTTTGAGAGTGCTCCTGTGAAACGTAATTCAGCAACTCTTTGTAGAGAGTGTAATCAGTCAAGTCACAGATGGTAGTGAACAATGGAGGATGATGATGTTTACTGAGTTTTAGCACAAGTTTTAATGTAAGACCATTTAGCAGTTGCTTATGGATCTAATTAAAACAGTCTTTAGCAAAGCATTCAAAGCCTACAGGTGCCGTCCTGCTGCCATGTTGATCGTTTAATTTTATTTTACCAAGTTTGTCTCCTATGCAACACCTGTTATGATTCTCTGTGAATTTTCCCATTGGATTAATAAAGTTAATCTAATCTAAATCTAATGGACAAGGGAGGAGGCCTGAATCCCAGCAGTCTGTCCAAAGGAGATGCAAAAAAGGCAGCCTAGTTTCCACTAAATTGGTGGGCTTTGACCTACAACAGCCAAAACGTGCTTTTAACTTTAAAGTTCAAAAATATACAATGCTCAAAAAATTTAAGAGAACACTTAATCATCACAGTCTAACACCAAGTCAATTAAACTTCAGGGATATCAGTCTGTCCAGTTGGGAAGCATACATGATTGTGCGTCAACTTCACCTGCTTTGGCGTAAATGAAAGTGGCAACAGGTGCACTGGAGACGCAACAAGACACCAACCAGAAAGGGAAAGGTTTTGCAGGTGGTGGACACAGACAATTTCTCTATCCTTATTCATCCTGACAGATTCTTCTCTAGTTTTACATTTTGTTAGTGTTCTTGTCATTACTGGTAGCACGAAACATAACCTGCTGCTGATTTAGGTTGCACAGGTAATCCAACTCCTCTAGGATGGCACATCCACACATGCAGTTGCAAAAAGATTTACAACATCTCCTAGCACAGTCTCAAGAGCATGGATGAGATACCAGGAGGTGGACCTTTTCAAAAGGAGAGCTGGACAGAGCCGTAGATGGGCATCAACCCAGCAGCAGGACAAGTATCTGCTCATTTGGGTGAGGAGGAACAGGAGGAGCACTGTCAGATCCCTACAAAATGACCTCCAGCTGGCTACTGGTGTATATGTTTCTGACCAAACTGTCAAAAACAGATTCCATGAGGATGGCATGAGGGCCTGATGTACTCTAGTGAGACCTGTGTTTACAGCCCATCACTGTTCAGCTCAATTGACATTTACCTGAGAATAACACAAATGGCAGCTCTGCCATTGGTGCCCTGTTCTCTTCACAGATGAGAGCAGGTTAACACTGAGCATGTGTGACAGAAATGAAAGAGTCTGTAGACTCTGTGGTGAACATTATGCAGCTTGAAACATCATCCAGCATGTCTGGTTTGGGGAGGCATATCCTCGGAAGGTTGCACAGACCTTCATGTAGGTTTGGCTACAGCACTAACATACGCGTGTCCATTCCTTGGCATTTCACATTTATCTACTCCATTGTTGTGTAAATGAAATGTTTATTTTCCGAATGATATATTTCCACAGTTATAAAATGAAACTTGTGTCTCCACACACACAAAAAAAAAAAAAACTTACAATACTTCCCAGTTCCCAATAACCCTTGCAACCCAGCACTCCTCATAAAAAAACAATCACCTATTAAAATTGAATAATTATCTAGCTCTATTCTTAATACAATCTTAAACTACACATCTTCAAATTAACTGAACATAAAAAATGTTCATACAAAACCTGGTTCACACATTCTACACGCAACGGTACCCTGACTGCTGTTAAGTACTCGCATGAAATTCTCTGAGCCATTGTCAGACTTTATGCTGGTGCAGTGGGCGCTGGGTTCCTCATGGTTCAGGACAATGCCTGGCCTCATGTGGCCAGAGTGTGTAGGCAATTCCTGGATGACAAAGGTATTGATGCCATTGACCAGCCCACACATTCTCCAGACCTGAATCCAATTGAGAACCTCCGGGACATTATGAATCAGTGAATCCAACGCCAGCAAGTAGTCCCACTGGCTGCCCAGGAGCTCACCGATGCCCTGATCAAGGTCTAGGAGGAGACCCCCAGGGCATCATCTGCCATCTCATCAGGAGCATGCCCAGATGTTGTCAAGAGTGCATACAGGCACATGAAAGCCATAACTGTTACCGAGTCACATTACGAGTTGCTGTGATGAAATTCACATAAGTTGGATCAGGCTGTGATTAAAGTTTTTGACTCTGATTTTCCACTTGAATATTTTGTTCCGGGGCAGCACGGTGGCGCAGTGGGTAGCACTGCTGCCTCGCAGTTAGGAGCCCGGGTTCGCTTCCCGGGTCCTCCCTGCGTGGAGTTTGCATGTTCTCCCCGTGTCTGCGTGGTTTTCCTTCGGGTGCTCCGGTGTCCTCCCACAGTCCAAAGACATGCAGGTTAGGTGCATTGTCGATTCTAAATTGTCCCTATTGTGTGCTTGGTGTGTGTATGTGTGTGCCCTGCAGTGGGCTGGTGCCCTGCCCGGTGTTTGTTTCCTGCCTTGCACCCTGTGTTGGCTGGGATTGGCTTCAGCAGATCTCCGTGATCCTGTAGTTAGGATATAGTGGGTTGGATGATGGATATTTTGTTCATTAAGATCCAATGTGTGATTTAAGTGTTCCCTTAATTTTTTTGAGCAGTGTACTAAGAAACCTCAATTATTAACAATGTCTCTCAAGAAAAAGTGGAAAACATCCAAAGAATCTTTATAAATAAAATTTTAAAAAGAATAAAAGGTTTAGAAAGGAGGCAAAAAGAGTTGCCAAACTCACAATAAGTAAATGAAATCCTTAATTCAGAAGCAAAATATCATAATAAGCCTGAAATACAAAGAGGAAAACTATACCAAGTCAAAACCCAACTCCACCAGAGTGCATTCAAAATGGACCATAAAGAGACTTAAATTCCTAACCTGCCTTTATACTGTTGGGGTGGTCCATTAATGGTGATTGATGGTATACAAATGTCATAACAAAATAGAATAGAAAATATGCAAATAGATAAGTAATAAATGAACAGATCAAAATTATAAAAAAATGAAGGAAAATAATGAACAATAATGAAGAGTGAACAAAGAAAACAAAAAAATCAGTGTAAACATAAGGTAGGGGAGGAACCCTGGCTTGTCCACAACAATGCTAGTATAAGGATTGTGGGTGTAATAGTTGTCGCAGCATATAATTTTTTCCTCCGATGTTTATGCCAAGTCAGTGTCCATGATCACATATGTCAGAAGATCTGGTTGATTGTGAAAAAGTTTTTCCTTCTGTACACATTCCAAGGAGTTTAACCCTGGCTTTACTGATCTATGCACAAACACTGCATGTACATTGCACATCCTGTGAAGTTTTCTTTTCAGCTTCAGTCTATGCCCATGTAAGTCTCCCTCATCCCTCCATGTTTTAGTCCTCTTTGTCCCCTGAAACTTCTGGGCCTTCACTTATTTTGAAAGACAGTCAAATCAAGAATATTAAGTTTACTAAGTTATGATTTTTCACTGTGCAGAAGTGCTAAGTGCATTGCATGGATATAGTCTTGATGAACCTACACATTGTAGCTACGTATCTTCTCTACTGCCAAGACCATTTTCTTTGGAAGTCCCTAACATCTGGTAGGCAATTATGAAGCAGTTGCATTTATAGTCACGTTCTCAATGGGTGACGGAGCATTTTCCTTTGTAAATAATTGAACACAGCACTGTGAACAACTCAGTTAAAATGCAAGTATAGATTTTACTAATTACAAAATACAGAATTAGAACACACATAAACGCAGATTTCTTAAAACACCCAAACAACAAGGTAGAACTGAATAAACATAAATATATAAGGTCTTCTGACTCTGGAACCCTTTTTTTTTTTTTTTTTAATTTTGACAGGTTTTATAAATCACATTAGGGAAAGTGAATTGTTTAGTCATAAACACAATTCTGTATTTTATTCAGAACAGTTTCAGCATCCCTTCCCTTATGTAAAAAAATCTGAATAGTTATTATGAATCATCACTCAGAAACTGAGGGAATCTAAAGATTAGCAGGGGTTCAGTACACTTAAGTGCTTGCCTAATTTTAAAGACATTTTGGACAGTTCCTTGTAAAATAAATTTGATTTTTTTTCAGATTTTGTGTAAATCAGGATACAGTTTTTCCAATGTGTGAAAGTAGGTTACTATTCTTATATTTGAATTGGAAATGGTGATGAGCTAATAATTAGTATGTTTACATGCACACAAAAAATTTCAGTTAAGGTAAAAAAAAAAAAACTGGTTAAGTCAGAAACCCGGTTTCTTAATAATCCATGTTTACACGTGCAAGTAATCTTCTGATGTTCTCTTTTGCCAAAATGCTCGGATGTCTTAATTGAGTGAAAGAGTTAAAGGTCATTATCAGCCACTGTGAATTTGAAAATAAGCATGAGACCTGTAATCATTTTCTTGTGCTTTATATATATATATATATATATGTTTAGTCAAATTGATGCTTTACTTGTAGGTTTCTGTTTCCAGATTGTACCCAGCACCCTCTTTTTTGCTTGGCTGTGTGATTGAGCCCTGCAAAGTCTACGAGCATCTTGCCTTATACCCAGTGGTGCAGGAATAATGATAACACAGGTATTTTCACTACTGTAAAATATTTATATTAGGTTACTCATTACATTAAAAAAGTAATTGGACTACGTAATGCACATTACTTTTAATGTGTTATCCTACTGTTCCTGAGAATAAGTTGCTGAATTCAGCTCTGTACGTTCAACTCATCAACATAAATTTAGTGATTTCTTAATTATTTGAGACAGATTATTTGAGTTAATAACTCGATCATCTGAACATTTGCCCCTGGAAATGTTTGAGGATGCATCTACCTGTGGGGGCTTAAAGCATGTGCAAAGCAAACACATGCTGGCAGACACTTAAAAGTAACCCGGTTAAGGGTTTATACGGACACATAATCAGGTTATTCGTGGAGAAATCCAACTCTGTTAACCTGGTTTCTCAGAGAACCGGAATAAGAGTTTAAATGGCATTTTAGAAACAGGTTTTTGTCAGTGCCCAGGTTACCAAGGTGGATATAATGTGTTGTAAGACTGTAGACTGTCATTTCGTAGAGATTTCTCTTCATGTAATTATCCAAACAGAGCTTTTAAAGAGTTAGGAGTCATTGCTGTGTCAGCAATTTTCAGTCTGCTTAGTTCAGGTCTCACTAACTGTAGCACCAGACTGCTGTGAGTCTGCACTGTGTTAGCATGTAAGCTCCTGGAAAGTAGATGCACAGCATTTGAGGAGGAGGCAGCAATGAAAGAAAAATCATAATTATTGGGGGTGGCAGAATCACTATAACCTAGGGGTCTCCAACTCCAGTTCTGGAGAGCTACTGTGGCTGCAGGTTTTCACTCTAACCCATTTCTTAATTAGTGACCAGATTGTGCTGATAATTAACTCTTTGCCTTAATTTGAATTGATGCACAACTTAAAACTTAGGCCCCTTAAGTATCTCTTTTTTCCTTAATTAGCAACCAAACAATATTAAGACACAAAATGAACCAACACATAAACAACAACCTACGTCCATCACACAATAACTGAAAATAAAGAAAGGTGAAGCCTCAGTAATGTTGATCTGCTCAGGTCCACAAAACATTTTAACAGCACTCTTAAAAAAGAAAATGAACAGAATGAGCACCATTGAATTAAATAACAAGTTTAATTAGCAATGAGAATTGCGTTCAAGTTAAGAAACTGAATGAAATGAAGCTGGTTGGAATTTGAGGCCCTTAGCTGGTCATCTGTTGGCTCTCTTCACATCAGATTTATGTTTAGGTGTCGTTTCAGGAAAAAAGAATCAATTCAGAGGTTAGAGTCTCAAGAAAAGTCAATTAAAATAAAGGGAAATAGTTAATTAGCAGCAAAAACTTGTCACTAATTAAGAAAAGAGTTCGAATGAAAACTTGCAGCAACAGTAGCTCTCCAGGACTGGAGTTGGAGAACCCTTTTGGATTATTCATACTTTTCTCTTGGAGTTTATGGGATTACAGATTGATGCATGGAGTACAGTTTTGTTTCTCATGCAGAGTGTTTTATTGTCAAGTATGAGTCAAGAATTATAAGTTTACAGGGTCATTATTGTCACATGCACATAGTACAGTGAAAGTCTTACTTGCATGTGCTAATCAATATGCAGCACATTGCCACTCAGAGTGCAAAATGGTTAGACATTCAGCCAGACAAAATGTAAGGTGTGGGATTGACTTTTTGTCATGGTCCTCAAATGATCTTTAACCTACAGTGTCTCTGTTAGTTTTATGGAGGCAGGGTTTATTGGCAATAGTGGAAGCCAAGTCATGCATGGTCTGGCTGGTGAACTTCAGAACTGCAGGTGCAAGAGAAGATGGAGTTAGTGAGAGGGCCCACTTGCTACTCAGGGAGGTACCGCTTACCTTTTCAAAGCCCTGAAAATGTTCTCCATGGGCATGTGCATGTTTATGGTTTTGATGCCAAAAAATATAAATTTCAAGTAAAAAACTTAAGTCAGTTCTTTGACTGATCCTTACTAGCCAGCTGAGAACTAGATTGTACATTCCTTGTCTAACTGTTGTCCAGGGCACAAGACAATGGTTTGGTGAAGCCATCTATTGGTGGGTAAACAGTGTTGAAGGGTTTGGAAGTAAAGAGAGCTCCGTTTAGCAAGTAGCCCATAGAGGTCCTTAGTGTTGACTTGGCAGGGTGCAGCACAGACAGTGAAACAGGAAAGAGGTTACAGGTAACAATGGCATAACTGGTTGTGACATTTATTCCTGTCAGCTCATTTCATGACAGGTGATCTTTTAACACTATAAAGCAGTTATTGTTGCTTTGTGGTATACATCTCCTAAATTGTGTGTGATTATGTGTAGTGTTAATATAATTGTCATTAGCCAATGCATATTTTAGACTTCTAACTGGCATTTCTCTGTGAGGTGGGTTAGCTGGACAGGTCTGAGTCTTGACTTGGTGAACCCACTGTGGGAATGTACACAGAAATATAACACATGGTGAATTCCAAAAATATCTGAAAGGTAAATGAAAAATGCATTTCAAAATAGTCTGAACCTGGGAAATTGCCAATATATACTGTACAACCCAGTGAGGCAGGTGACTAAGAAAATCTATTACAGTTATAGTCTTAACTCTTTCGGATACCTAGTGTTAAAAGAGATGTGTTATGTACAATTTAAATGGAATAGATTATTTTATATCTTTAAAAATAAAAACTTATTTTCAGACTTGTTTTAAAATTGAATTGTCCACACAGTTGCACAGTAATTAGCCCTGTTGTCCAGATGCACACCCATAGGCTTGAATCCTGGTCCTGTCATTGTTTGTATGACTTTTCCCAGGCAATCTTCTTTCCTTAAATGCCCTAAATGGGTGTGTGAGTGAGTGTGCCTTGTCCCAGACTGCAACTCCATCCATATTGAATTATTTCTTTACATTCAGTACTGCTGCTGCTAAACTCCACCACCTTTCAGTCCTCTCATAATATAAGTCAGCTTAGACATTGGATGGATGGTGGGGTCTTTAAAACTAGAAAACAATAATCAACAGACAACACAAAAATAAAAATACGTGGCAAGACTCAATGAAAGTTATTGAGTAAAAACAGATTTACAGGAGACTGCTGAAAGGTTTTATACATGGAGGGTAATAAATACATGGAAGCATTTGCCAGTTGAGGCTGCGTCAGCTAAAATCCCTGCTTCTTTTATTAAAACATAATGGATTATATCTAAGGAGTGACAGCGTACTGGGAATAGGCTTCAGGAAATGAACAATCATTAATGTGACAAAGGGTCTGTTCCTCTTTCTAAACATTTTGCATGTTCGTACATATTTAATTGTCTTCAGGTTCGGAGTATCATTTCCAGTAAAGAAAGCAAGTGAGAGCCCCAATTCATCACCTTTTTTCATGTTTCCTGAATTTATTGAGCTCTTTGTCACTTAACCCCTTCAATGCACATATGAGATATATGGAAACATTTTATTTTGGTAAAGTATTTGTATTTTTTAAAGCATGGGAAACTATTTTTAATAAATGACTTATTACACTTGAGATAATCATCACATACTACTTAAGGCTTTAAATGAATGACATAATTAAGTAAAATCTGTGTTTAATTTGAACTACAGATCATTTTATATCATATTTCCATAATTTTAATCAGAGAATATGTTCTCATTACTCAAAAGGCTGATGTTCATTAACTCTAATGTGTGATCTCATCTGCTCATTTTTCTAATCTAAAAAATGACTGAGGCAGACAAAGTTAAACTTCCGCCATACATTCTCACTGGTGATGTGTTGTAGAATAGGAGTCCTTTTTGGCAACACCTGCAGCAAAACAAAAAAAAAAAAAGAAAAGAAAAAACTCAATTTGGTAGGAAAGCACTTAATTACTGGACATGGCTGTGCTTTCTTTACATTTAGAATTTATGTATAATATGCTAAGAAATCTTTGCTTATTGGCTCAATAAACTCACTGTGACAGAGGCTTCTTGCGATGATGCTCTATCAGTCATTCAACTATTCCTTTTAAAACCCACTTATCCATTTTACAATCAACTGGGCATTAGACTGGAACCAGTATTAAGTTGGGTGCCAAACCATTAAAAGGGCTGTGCTGTCAGAAACAACTATTGGATTAAAAAAAGTACCTATTCCAACTCTGACAAAATGTAAATTGCAATACAATGTGTTACAATTTCCAATTTTACATACAGGTGCCGGTCATAAAATTAGAATATCATGACAAAGTTGATTTATTTCAGTAATTCCATTCAAAAAGTGGAACTTGTATATTAGATTCATTCATTACGCACAGACTGATGCATTTCAAATGTTTATTTCTTTTAATTTTGATGATTATAACTGACAACTAATGAAAGTCCCAAATTCAGTATCTCGGAAAATTAGAATATTGTGAAAAGGTTCAATATTGAAGACACCTGGTGTCACACTCTAATCAGCTAATTAACTCAAAACAACTGCAAAAGCCTTTAAATGGTCTCTCAGTCTAGTTGTGTAGGCTACACAATCATGGGGAAGACTGCTGACTTGACAGTTGTCCAAAAGACGACCACTGACACCTTGCACAAGGAGGGCAAGACACAAAAGGTCATTGCTAAAGAGGCTGGCTGTTCATAGAGCTCTGTGTCCAAGCACATTAATAGAAAGGTGAAGGGAAGGACAAGATGTGGTAGAAAAAAGTGTACAAGCAATAGGGATAACCGCACCCTGGAGAGGATTGTGAAACAAAACCCATTCAAAACTGTGGGGGAGATTCACAAAGAGTGGACTGCAGCTACAGTCAGTGCTTCAAGAACCACCACGCACAGACGTATGCAAGACATGGGTTTCAACTGTCACATTCCTTGTGTCAAGCCACTCTTGAACAAGAGACAGCGTCAGAAGCGTCTCGCCTGGGCTAAAGACAAAAAGGACTGGACTGCTGTTGAGTGGTCCAAAGTTATGTTCTCTGATGAAAGTAAATTTTGCATTTCCTTTGGAAATCAAGGTCCCAGAGTCTGGAGGAAGAGAGGAGAGGCACAGAATCCATGTTGCTTGAGGTCCAGTGTAAAGTTTCCACAGTCAGTGATGGTTTGGGGTGCCATGTCATCTGCTGGTGTTGGTCCATTGTGTTTTCTGAGGTCCAAGGTCAACGCAGCCGTCTACCAGGAAGATTTAGAGCACTTCATGCTTCCTGCTGCTGACAAACTTTATGGAGATGCAGATTTCATTTTCCAACAGGACCTGGCACCTGCACAAAGTGCCAAAACTACCAGTACCTGGTTTAAGGACCATGGTATCCCTGTTCTTGATTGGACAGCAAACTCGCCTGACCTTAACCCCATAGAAAATCTATGGGGTATTGTGAAGAGGAAGATGCAATACGTCAGACCCAACAATTCAGAAGAGCTGAAGGCCACTATCAGAGCAACATGGGCTCTCATAACACCTGAGCAGTGCCACAGACTGATCGACTCCATGCCACGCCGCATTGCTGCAGTAATCCAGGCCAAAGGAGCCCCAACTAAATATTGAGTGCTGTACATGCTCCTACTTTTCATGTTCATACCTTTCAGTTGGCCAACATTTCTAAAAATCCTTTTTTTTTAATTGGTCTTAATCCATCCATCCATCCATTCTCTAACCCGCTGAATCCGAATACAGGGTCACGGGGGTCTGCTGGAGCCAATCCCAGCCAACACAGGGCACAAGGCAGGAACCAATCCTGGGCAGGGTGCCAACCCACCGCAGTGGTCTTAATTGATATTCTAATTTTCCAAGATACTGAATTTGGGACTTTTATTAGTTGTCAGTTATAATCATCAAAATTAAAAGAAATAAACATTTGAAATACATCAGTCTGTGTGTAATGAATGAATCTAATATACAAGTTTCACTTTTTGAATGGAATTACTGAAATAAATCAACTTTTGCATGATATTATAATTTTATGACCGGCACCTGTATACTGATTTGATTAAATATTTTTTCTTCTAGGCTTTTGATAAAATTATACCTTCTTTAATTTGGCAAGTTTAGTAATATGTTTATTGTTATTCAGTGTTTGTAAGCCACAGCAACATTGCTACAGCCTTTAAACTCAAACTTTAACAGGTTAGAGTGCTAAAAAGTAACATGCTTATTCACACTAACAGTGATTAAATAGCTTGTATCATGCGTACTGTGTGTTTTCAATCAACACAGTAAACATATTAGTCTAATTATAAACAGAGGGTGATTAGGAGTTGGTGGTACCAAAAATGAAGGTGTCAGAGTAGGAGCCAAAGGTACCAAGAATTGAGGAGTTGGAATTGAAGGTTTTGTGTACTTGCACGTCCATTAATGTACACTTTCATGCATACACCAATATCAGGCAGATCTTAACAGGAATATCTTTGGGATAAAAAACAAGAGAAACAGAGGGAAAAAATACACAATGAGAAGGACAACTCCATTCCTGGCAATGTCTACATTAGAATTTGAGGCACCAGCATTTTGTCATTCCTTCAATCAGTCCATCAAGCTTTAGTGTATATTAACACAATCAACAGCATGCACCATCAAAAGGACTAAAAAGATTATAATACAATATCAGTTTTAACTACTGACCCATCCTTTCCCTGTGCAGAGTTTGCTTGTTCTCCCCAAGTCTATGTGGGACTCTTTGGGATACAATAGTTTCATACCACAACCCTATCATGTGCAGAGTGGTTTAACTTGTGACTGTAAACTGGTCCTGTGTAAGTGAGTGCGTGTGAGAGTGTTATCTGAAATGAACTTGTTGTTATAATGCAATAACAGTGAATTACTAAAGAATATAAATTACACACAATTTATGTTCAACATGCATTGAAACATAAATCACAAATAAAATGGACTCTCAATGATTATGGCTTGAGGGGGAGCTCCCTATCCACCCTCAAACCATAAGTAAAGCCAAAGAATCTTTGCAGCAAGGTGAGAAATACATCCTGGCCATACATACATACATCATGGATGGTGTAATTCTTCCCAAAATATAAATTGTGTATTGTCACTGAATATAAATTTTAAAAACACACTATAGAGTCACTGGTGCAGGGAATGCCCCTGCAGTCCCAGTAAGGCAGGGGATCACAACACTCAAACAGCCCCCTCATCTGGCCTGCACAATGCCAAACAAAACAAGGTTTAATTTTTGAAAACAAATAATCCATCCGTCCATTATCCAACTCGCTATATCCTAACTATAGGGTCACGGGGGTCTGCTGGAGCCAATCCCAGCCAACACAGGGCGCATGGCAGGAAACAAACCCTGGGCAGGACGCCAGCCCACTACAGGGCAAAACAAATAACATCTGTGCATTTTTAGACTTAAAAAAAAAAAAAGAGTGAAAAACTGATGTGTCACATTGCATGACATCACAGAAAACACAGGTGGGCTCAATAATACCTAAAATCTACATAGCTTAGATAATATACAATAAACAGCTCCATCAAGTATCTATGTGGTTCTCAGAAAAGCTTCAGCCAGCAACTGCCAAACTATCATATTTTAACATATCTGTTTAAATTGTCAGTGGGAAGAAGGAGCTGGTGAATTCCTACTAGTGTCATCCATGAAGCAAATCATGTCAAGCAGTAAAAACAAAAGAAAAGGCTTCTTCTCCCTGCCCACCTCTTTCCACTGCAGATGACCACAAGCCTATAAATAAGGATGTGATGAATGACCTGTCAACCCTAGACCCAAGAAGAAACAACAATATTCAGCAGTATTTAAACAGAAATAAGTAAATACGACTGGAGTCTCAAAATGTTTAATTATTATTATTATTACTATTATAAGGAAAACAGAGGTATACTGTACATGTACTGCCAGTGCAAATAATCGCCCTCCCTCAGCAAGTCAGCTCCCCCCAATTTTTAGAATTTTTCCTTCATTCTGAAAGACTAATTCTCTTCAATATTGTTTAGCAATTTACACACTTAATAAGTTATACTTTAAAAAAAACATGGAAAACACTGTTATATTATAAAGAAAGTTCTTGTACTAAAATATTTTATTACTATAATGAAAAATCCTTTGAATGGGCATTCCTGCACTCCCTCTGCAAAGGAAAGACATGTTTTTGCATTACATGGAGAATATTCACAAATGGTCAGCTTCCTTATCAAAAAGAGATTGAAATATCTAACTTGATAAACAATCATACTAATCAAAATACTCAGTGAACACAGTGACATTAAAGTTTAATGAACTTATTGTATGTAAATCTCTCATAAGAAAGATCATTGTAAAGATATAAATGCAGTGCTCTGTGCTCTGATATGAACAGACACTATTATTTCAAAATGGAACAGCTCAAGATAATGTTTATCCCAAACTATAATATGCAATCACTGTTTGATTTACAAGCCAAATAAATAAAGAAAAGCAAAAGTAATTTAAATAATAAGGACACAGCCTATAAAATATGATTCTGTAAACCATTCACTGCTGAAATTTTTCCTGCAGCTTGATCCTTTGGGAGCTGTCATTACAAATGGTAATTGTTATACTGAAATACATTGAAAAGATTTTATTCTAATCTTATAAAGCTAAGCCAACAACTTCACAGAAGTCTGCAAGCTAATATCAGCCCTTTGTGTTTAGCTGGAACTCAGAATCTTGTGGCTAAAGTTAAAAAAACTAGCAGGAAGAGTACAAGCTGGGGTGGCCAGATGGCCTGTCAATCCCAGGCACTCCAACTCCTAACCAATTATAGATGAGCTTCAAGATGAGTGGACAAAGTAATGACAGGAGGCTGCTGCAATGTGCAGTAGGTTACTTATTTCATCATGCATTTGGGGATGTGGAAGATGCTGAATGTATGGAAGTCAAAAGAAAAAATCTCCTGTATTTTTAAGTAGTCCTCCAGATTCCCTACCCATAGCCTTGACTTCTCCCCAAAATATGGAAGGTTTCTCTCTGATCTGGCAACCCTGACCAAACAGTAGTTAAGCCAAACAACTCGCACCTTATTTAACAGTGACAAGCAGTCCTCCATACCTCGTGAAGCTTAACGTCCCTGGTAGCATGTTCTGACTGTTTTGGGCCAAGGGAAATGGCTCATAAAATAAACACAGATTTAACACATCTACCTTTGCATTTCCCCTTGTCAAGTGCAGATGTCTGATCATCCTTCCCTGTTGCAGTCTGTCTCTTCGTGTGATCCACCAAAGACCAGACACCATCTTTGGCAGAGGGCTCCTATTTATTCTCTCCTCTGAAAGTTTGTTTCTTGAATTTTCTGAGGCTTATACAATGTACAACAAACTTTCCCAAAACTTGTAGAATTCAGTGCACTGCTTACCTGTGTGGCATTTCACCGTCAATCAGTCATCAACTGCCCATCTTCAACACACTATGTTAGCGCCACAGCAGTTTTCCCCCAAACTGAAACAAGTTGTCCATGCACAGCACTGGTTTAATTTAATATGGTATTTTAAAAAACATTTATTTAAATAGTTTCTGACTTTAGTGGAGAGGGACCCATCTTTCAGATATATGGTTTTTATTCAAGGTGTGTGCACCATATCTGCTATTGCAGGGGGCTCAAAAGTTTTGTGCTACACCAGTGCATGGAGTTACAAAATCACTTAGTGCACATTACTACGTTTTGCAACAAAATATACTCAAATATGAATTCAGACAAATTGATAAGAAGATTTCTTTTATTTTTAGCCTGTTTTCCCCTTAAAATGGCACGCTTCTGCCATCCATGCTTTTAAAAAAAGTGGCAACACTGGTCTTTGGCAGGGTGGTGCTGTAGCAAATTGGTTTGATGCACACAGACATCATAATCCACATGATATGGTAGTCATTTTAGCTAGTTACAGTTCCCTTTGCCTAACTCTGCTCCAAAGTAAGAGAAAAAGAAAGTAAAGTCTTAGAAGCAAATATTAGTACATACAGGGAGTGAACTGGCAATTTCTGCTTTCCCTCACCAATATGTGTAGACACTATGTCTAACTAAAAGGTGACATGCATTTTGTTTGGTGAATGCTTATCTGTGTATGATGCAATTTGTCTATTAAAATAGGCTTATCATAACTGATAGCACTCTCTACAGCTAATTATTGTATGTCCTGTAGTAACAAAGTAACAGTTCAGAAAACAATGGCACTCTGACTACACGGGTATTTCACACACTGCCTAAGAATACAAACAAATGTATTGATTACAAGTAATAACAGAAGGAAGGAAATATACATGAGAATATACAAAGTATCAAAATAAATACGTAATTGCTCCACTGGTCCTAACCTAACAGGTCTTCAAATGCTAAAAACTGAATACAGAAACAGTATTGACTTGCTTTAATATAGATAATTTTATTTTGTTAACAGTTGTTTTTTTTTTTTATAAAAAAAAAAGACATAAAAATTGTGACAACGCCATTGCTTAGGAGAATTAGAACAAGGTATAATACAAGAAAACAAACACTGCAGGAACCCAACAGTCCTTCGCAAACCTTCTGACTAAATTAAATATTTGGAGTCAAAGCAAAAGTGTGCAAAGCTCCTCACAAAAGAGAAGGAGCTAGGAAAAAATACTATCTTCAGCTCAGGCCAATTAGTTTAAGGACAAAAGCCCATTTATGCATTTTGTCCTCTTCTAAATTCATTTTTCTCATGTTACCCACAGAAGCACAGTTTATTTTCATGGCATACATTTCAAGGAGCATTAGATCATTAAAAGAGGATTCCCAGGAACTTAGAGACAGGGAATTGGATGTCCTCCTACAAGAGACAGAGCATGGTTAGTTAGCCCAATGGTATGTACAGATAAAATTCTTTGCTGGTGGGACATGAGGGAAAGACAGGAGAAATTTAAAGAAGAGGTCACACGAAAGGTCACATTGCCAAACAGATCAAGTAGGAATTTGTTTGTATGAAGATCTGCATAAAGCAAAGTACAGACTGGATACAGGATTAGTATGATAGGAACAGGGTAATGAGAGGAAGAAGAAAAATTGGATTGAGAATAATGATGGGAAGAATAAAAAAGAAAACTCTTTTTCTTAGAGATTAATCAAGTGGAAACCATCAATTAAATTTAAATTGGAGAACAAACCAGCAGAAATTGTTAGTTAAATAAGGGAGTGTGATAAAGAATTGGGGAGGGAATCTATCTAGAAGTGGATTCATAGTTGCCTTGGCATCAGAAACAAAGATATTTTCATATCTCTCCATTATAAAAGAAAATCTTGAGACAAGATGAGACTATATCCATGAGATTTTTTCAAGTCCCGCGAGACAAGACTATTGCCAAGAGATTTTCTAAAGTCCCCACCCTCCTCTCAACCATTTACGGATAACAGCCCACATCCACAGTCCTCTCATTTGTGTGAAAGCTTTTGTCAGACACAGTTCCTGCACTCTCAGCTCTTATAAATTTTTATGTTTTCCTCACTTTAAGTTCCCAATAAAAGAAGACTTATTATGTCCAAATCTTAATGAAGAATTTCATCCCAAAGGGTTATCAACAGAAGAAATGAATGCAGGCAATTCTAGCACTGAGAAACAATGAAGTCAAATGAATTAATGTGAAAATTGTCGATTGGTTACATGGCAAATTAGTTAAATGCATATCAATAGACTATGCTGAAACAGTCGGTGGTGATTGTGCAGAAGATGAAAACATCAACTTACAAAATCCTGTAGAATATCTACAACCGTTAACATTGTCCGGTCATCCACCGGATGAATTACTGTTGAAAGAAGGATGTACCATACTGTTATTGCGTCATTTATGTATTAGTGATGGGCTATGCAAAAGGACAAGATTAGTTGTATTCAAAATTGGTCAAACAATTCTGACATGTAAAATTTTAACAGGCGACAAGAAAGGTAATGTAATATATCTATAAAAAAATATCTATAAAAAGCAGACACCAAAGGAGATCTTGATATGCCATATGTATTGAAACATTTACAGTTTCCCGTTAGAATAGCTTTTGCTATGACAATTAACAAATCACAGGGACAAGCATTCGAAAAAGTCAAGCATTCAGTTTATTTATTAGAGAGAAAGAAACAATATTCACTCACGGGTAGTTATACGTTGCGTTGTCACGATGTATCTCCTAATACAGAATCAAAATTCAAAATGATATTGACAAAAAGTTAATTCCAAATATTGTTTTTACTGAAGTTTTACAGTAAAAGAGTAAGTTTAAAAAGTATTTGCGTGTCAATTTCAAAGCTAAATAGAACAAAAATGTATAATGCAACAAATACCACAACATGAAACAATTTTCTTTCAATTTATTACGTTTTACTATTTTTACTATGGTTAATTATTGGCTGTAATGTAAAATAGTTAGGCCTATTATGCATCTGTAGCGATTTTGTTTAAATTGTACATCAAAAAAAAGACCAGGTGAATAGGTTTCCTTAATCTCTGGATTCACCATTTTGTGTTGGTTCTATGCAGTAGGTTTAAAGTCTTGAACAGAACTGTTGTTGGAAGAATATGTTCTGTGGCAATGCTCAATCACTTGGAGTTGTGCAGTTTACTAGTAAAATGGCAGTCCACAGGTTTTTTAAAAAAGAGCACAGGGTTGCTTCCTTGCAAACTTTGTGGATACCTATGAGTTAAATGTTTTTTTTCTTCTGGCTCATTCCATAAGGTCTACCAAATTGGAAGACAGATTTGCTACCTGACAGTTAAGGATTAGACATTAGCCTCATGCTGGCCCACTAAATTCAGTAGTGAAGCCATTTTTTCTTTGTCATTTTTTGTTATTACTTTTACTTCCACAATTCCTGATTCGCCCAAGTCTGCATGAAAAGTGATTTTAATGAATGATAGCCGTTCCCTTATAAAATTCTTTAAATTAGGAGAAAATATGACCTAGTAGGAATTTTCAGCATCTTCTTTATCAGTACAGATGGCCCTCTTTGTGGGACTGGACAAGTCACCCTGATACCTTCTGTTTGTTGCATAATCTATTGTCCCCATATTAAACTTGGATACTGTTAACTCTTAGGAGGAAACACCAGTAAAACCAGATAAAAAGGCAGGCAATTCCTGGGAGCAGAACACCAATACACCCATCTCCCACTGAGAGTCATGTGAACTCCTCCTTGAACATAAATAATACCTCCTGTTACACACTCACACACACACTTCTTGTGCCTTATTTGTGATACCTGTGGTTTCTCCTCTTCCTGTCAGTCAAATTATCACTAATCCTGCTTCACATGCCCAGGACAGCCCCTTAAGTAGAAGATGGAACCACTTCAGGGGTAAGCCATTTTTGGGGGTCAGAAAAGGTGTAGGGACTCCAGGACTTGCCTTGTGGGACCCCTAAAATTCCCAGGTGTCCCTTCAGTTCTAACTGGGAATCGCTGAGAAATTTATTACAAAATACATTTCTCTACTGCTATCTAATGGCATGGGGACATGCTTTGCATTGTTCTCCCAGGGATAGGACATACATTGATGGCCTGAATTTCAAGTATGCTTGCAGGTAAAAATAAATTAAAAAAAAAACAAACATCCTATGGAAACAGTTCACTGGCTAGCCAGAGTGTGAATTGAATCACACCCTTATTGTTTAGTTTGCCTGCCATCTCAGCTTTGACCAGGACTATTTGTGGTGACCTCTTTGGCCCTCAGCTCTTTAGTAAAAGCCTACAGGAGCCAGGGAGTCTAAAGAAGCAGACTCAAGGCATCAGGTACACATAATGAATTGTCCATGCTAATTTCTGTTTAGTATCAAGACGCAGGCCTCTCCTTGCTGGGCTAAGGAACTTGAACTGCCTGTGAGGTTGCTGACATTTGCCCTAAGCAAAAGGTAGTCACACACCATGACACTAAACTACTGGGAATAGCAGGCCTGAGATGGAATTTTGCATTTTTAAGTTATCTGTTCTATTTTTTAAATCATTGATTGAAAATGGTCCATGGGCAATTTATTCCTAGAGAAATAACCTCTGACCTCAGCCATTAGTCATGAAACATGCAGATCTTGTCAATGACTACTCACTTAGAAAAGACATGGAGTTGATGAAGGAGAGAAGAAATGTGATGGCTTTAATTCACTTACTTTCTTTTGCACCTGAAAAATAATGCAATGTATCTACTGTTTACATTTTTATGGGTAAAACATGGAAATAGAGTTTAATCACCAGTTCTAAATACTATGGTGGGATGCTACACTCACTAGACATGTCAACCATGTACTCCTTTAACAACAAGTTTCAGTGACAGGTCAAGATTACCCATGATTACATCTTGCCTGAAGAAGGGATCTGAGTTGCCTCAAAAGCTTGCATATTGTAATCTTTTTTAGTTAGCCAATAAAAGGTGTCATGTTACTTGACTTGTCACTACATTTATAATGGCTAACACGGTACAACACCATAGTACTACAGGTTTAACAATCTTATTTCCCCAAAGAACAATGTAAAGACAGTAACTCAAAATCTAAAAGTAAGTGGCAATGTTATTTTAAAGAAAAAAAAATGATAGATGCATAAATAATAGAAAGTGAACCAAATATACATTGACATAATAAATAAGAAAGACAACCAAATATTTTACACATGAAAAAATGCCCTTGCTTGTTCCCTTAGCTAATAAACAGTACATGCAATCCACACAAAATATATTTCACCTAATCCAAATTACACAATACATATTAAAAATACCATAAATTCAACACAAAGTAAGTCTGGATTGGAACAGTAACTGGGTAGGTGGTGAACAGCACTGAAGCCAGCCTAAGTTCTTAAAGTTAATGAATGGAAAACGATTGACTGAAATGATGGCTCTACCCCAAAGTAAATAAAATGGAAAAAAACAGCCTCACCAGTCTGAGTCCCAGCAGATTTGAATTATTCTCCAGGTTGAAACCAGAGAAAATTTCCTTCTATCTACTTGTGGTTAGGTGGATTCTGGAAGCAGTCTTCAAAAAAAACGTTTTCAGTGAGTTCAGTCAAAATGGTGGAATTTGGAGAATGAAATCAAAATGGAGAAATTCAGCTAAGGTCTAAAGGCCTCTATGTATAGAAGTAACCTGGAAATCTTTTTACCAGAAACAGGAAGTCCCACCTCAAAAGGTCAGCATCTGTCAATTATATGCATTCCCCATTTTGTTTCAATAAGGCGTTGCTTCAACACAATGAACAACTAATCAATCTGAAAAAGGACAGAAATAATTGAACAGACCGATACAAATGACAAAAATCATATAAAAGTGTATGTATTATGTTACATAAAACATTGATTAGACAACATGCACAAATATTTGCCATTTAATTAACATGATTGTGAAGTTGTCATAATGTATAGATAGTACATGTGAATATTATTTGAGAATAAAACAAACCAGCACTGACCAAAAAAGCAGAGCATAGAATTCTGTCTTCCCCACAAATTCTCTTTGACAAATTTGACAAATCCCCAGAAGATGTCAGTTGATGTCATTTCCAAAAGATGTTGATTATAAAATAGTACTCCTGGATAACAGGAGTTCCTTGAAAGAATGTCATACGGACTTTCACTAACCCGCAGAAACCACAAATGACTATTGTATGCAATGGTGTTTTATGTGCCATTTAAAATACTGTGGAGATTGCATCCTTATCTGCATCAAGACCATGTGTGACTGCAAGGGTCATCTGACATGAGAGAGAAGTGGGACTCATTTGTAAAGTTGATCTAATTATAGTCTAATTGTTGATTCATTTTTTAAGTAGCTGTACTTACAACCCCTCTCTTTCATTTACTTCTCAGATTACCTATTACCATAGGCAAAGAATGTCTGGTAACTCAAAAGTTTTATTCAAGGATCTAGCCCTCACATTACTACTACCGCAGTCTGGTGCAATGGGGCAAAACTGCTTCCTCCATACCAATTCATTAGTCAATTTCACAATCACATCTACTTTCACTCTTGAACCAGACCCCAAGGTACCCAAAGCTCTGCTTGAGTTCACCATTCACCCATTACCTATGGAGAGCATGTGACTCCTTTTTGAAAGAAGACCATGACTACAGATTTGGAGATGTTAGTTTTCAGACTAAGATGTGAAATGCTCTAGTGGCTGTAAGAAATCTCAGGGGGGTGTGGATGCTAGGAGTCACTGTTGCCCCTTAAACCCAACAGACAGATATGCAGGACACAGGGTAAAAGTACCAATAAGTTGTTTAATTCTTTTTCTTAATTCTCACAGTACCTTCCAATCACCACAGCCACAATAAAACGGCAAATAAACACAGTAAGCATAATATTCTTCTCTCTCTCTTTCCCCTCCACATCTCCCAGCAAGCTTCGTCCAACTCCACCCGACTCTGGCTCCCTTGCTGGGTTCACAGCAGTCCTTTTTATATGGTCCAAACGGGTCAGAACTTGAGTTTCTCATTAGCCCAGAAGTACTTCTGGACTCCTGTCCTTGTGACATGATAGTACTTCCTGGGTATGTACAAAATAAGAGTCCCAAAATCTTCTCATAGCGTCCCCTGATGGTGCCCACGGTACCCAGTAGGGTTGCAATGCCAAACTCCAAATTTCATGATGCCCTGCTGTAAAGAAGCTGCCATCTAGCGCTTTGGGGGAGGCAGTTTCCAAATGTAGATGCCTTCCCCTATCCTTCCATCCTCGGGGCGTCCCTTACAAGGGTGAGGCCAAGAGAATGACAAATTTGCAAACAGCACAAATTAAATCTTTAGATTCTCAAACTGGATAATTTTCAAGAGGAGATCTCCAATGTAAAATTTTTGACTGCACCTTGATATTCTGTTCAGTAAATTCACAGAGGAGAATAGGCAAGCCAGATATTTGGCAAAGTGCAATGTCCCTACTGAATGGATTTGATGTAACTGCATGTGTGGAAACACATCTCTCACTCCACAAATACAGGGGATCAGTGGCACACAGCAATGGCCCTCAATCGCCATACTCTTGTAGCACCTTCCACAATATACTATGGTGTTCCAGGTCATCATTTTTTTCTAGGTCTACAAAACACATGGTGACAGGATTGACAAACTCTCATTACCCTTCTGGTATCTGTGAAAGGGTAAAGAGTTGATTCACTGTCCATGGGCCACAATGAAATAATTTCTCCTTCTAGACCTGAAATTCATCTAGTACCAATCCCAAAAAATAAGTTAAAAAGAGGCTAGATCAGGTCGGATGTCAAAGAGACTGGCGACTTTTACATATTACAACCCTATCATTTTCTGCTTCATTTTCCCTTACACAGTAATAACAGGACACTCCACTTGGAGTCAATGGACAAAAGGGCCAATTTTTATTAAAAAATATTTCACATGAAAATCACACATATGTGACATACAAAAAGCAAGAAGAGCAAAAAAAAAAAAGCAAAATACACAAAACTGCCAATAATAGTCCTGATATGTTATCTCAGTCCTAATTAAAGTAAACCCAAAATTGGATGTAGCACAGTTAAAAACAATATAAGGGATAGAGTAACTTTTCTGTAAGAAAATATAGTTTATATCCCACCACATCTTCAACCTGTCAGTAGCCCACTCCTCAAAGGTAATTACTTTAAACCTCTCCAGGGAAATGTTGAATGTTGTGTTCCTTAATCACACCTCCGGATGTATCACAGGTCTCCTTCCCTGAATTCCCCATGTCCCTGTGTCTCTTTCTCTCTCTGTGCTTCCTTTTCCTTTTAAACAACTTCTTGCAGTTGTTCAATAGCCAGTCTTTAGAACTTTACCACTCTTAAAGATTCAGTTAGCACCTAAATCTCTGGGCAGGTAAATCTGGTCATAAAATTAAACATACAATAAGGGGAGGCAATAACATTAAGGGCAACACTTGAACTGTCAGAATGCAAAAAGTCTTAGAGTTATTAGCATGACAAGCACCAAAATCCTTCTGTCAACCGTTTCTGGCAGCTGCTTGCACTACTGAGGTCGAACAGAGTCTGTTCAGGCTTTATATTATAGTGGTGACTAGGGTGGGATACCATATGGAATTCGTGCAAGAAGTTGAAAGCATTGGGTAGATATAGTCAGGCTCACCTCTACCCAAAACATTGGTTCTGTATCTTTTTTATCAAAGTCTGGAGCTGCCCCATCAGAGATTGTTTGGAAATTGATTTAGATTTTTAAAATGTGAATAGAAATAAACCCTTTGCAGAAAATATTCACACTTGATTTGCACACCAAATTGACTGGTACATTTTAAAGTTTTTAACTGTGAACATCTATCTTGGCTGTGACCGTCAAAACAATTCTTCCAGAAACATCTGAGAAATGCTGATTTTGCCCAGGGTCATCAAGTGTCTCAGGTCTTTCAAACATCATACATCCTTGCATGGGTGACCCAAATGAGGTGGATCAGACCCCAGCCTGTTCCCTAGCAGCAATCCACAGATCTGCCCTCTTGAACCAGAGCCATCTTGATGGTTTCTTGGCTGCATTTGTAGTGGTATAAATGTGTCTCCTTCTTTTTTCTCCCATTATTCTGAGTGTGGCATATACTTTGCAGAGTAAATGGCCTGCAAAGCTGCAACACTCAACGTCAATGGGCCAACACTTACCACTCCAGGGTCTTCCATGGTAACTGCTTTTCAGCTTGGTAACTTGGCTCTTTTCCACTTGTTGGCCCCCTGCACATTTTCTTCCCACAGTACGGTAAGCTCAAGCAGGAGAACTGTCTTCATTGAGTTAGACCACAACACAATGTCGGGTTGTAGTGTAGCCTCCATGGTAAGGGCAGAGAACGATAGCTGCTTTCCCAGGCGTGCTCTTAGCTTCCAATCATGCACTCTCTTGTTTTCTGGTATTCTACTGTTGGTCTTTTCACCTTTTTGACACAGTGGATGATGTTTTTGACTGGCCTTTTTTCTCTGGCAGATGTGAAGAATGCTACAAAGTTTAGTGTCAGCTATTGTTCATAAGAACCTGGTCATGCTGCAACTGAAAACAACTGTCAGCAGCAGTTCTGGGACAGCAGCTCAGGATATGCTCGAGCATACCAATATTCCGAAAGAGGGGCAAACAGTTCATTCTGCAAGGCCACAGCAATGCAGATTGGATGGACTTGGTAGAACATCATACACAGCCTCAATAAGGGATTTGATGCCGTCTGGATCAGACATCTGGAGATCATTCTACGTGATGTTTTGCTCCATCACCTGCTCCCATTTGATCCAGGCTCCTTGCCTTCTCATTGCCACTGCTCGTTTGGTCTTCTACTCCTCCACAGCTACTCTGACCTCATTCTACACAGGTTTTTGTCATTCTTTCCCTTGCTCTTTGTCAAAACAGGGCATCTGAACATTTCAAAGACCAACTCATCTCTTGGCAACTCCCCCCAGCAGTACTTTGAGGCACAGTCGCACCGTTGCTTCTTCTACTGCAACATTTGCTCTTCACTTTCTCCCTGTTCTCACCGCCACTCTTCCTCTGGCAATATTTGGATCTGAACTGTTCCTGAATGGATTTCAGAGGAAGCCTCAGATTGCAGCTGCTTCCAGGCAGTGCAGAGCTGCTGATATTCCTTGGTAAGAGTTGTTGAAAATATAAACCATACTTGGCAGAAATATTTTTAAGGACCTACCTCTCTTGTCTTTTTGTCTTGGTCATGCCTTGGTCATCTATTTAAACCTTACTGGACTATAACTTCCACCTTCTAATCGGATAGCTTCAGTATTATTATAAGAATCCATCCATTAATAGTGCATCCATTAATAGTGGCACTAAGCAGAACACCACAGCCTAAGGATCATTTTATCATCTGTATGCTGCAGTATTATTATTATTATTATTATTATTATTATTACTACTACTACTACTACTACTACTACTACTACTACTAATAATAATAATAATAATAATAATAATAATAATAATAATCATACAATTAATAAAACATAATACATTTTTATTTACATAGCACCTTTCCATGCTCAGTTTGAAGAATCTAAACCTTCTTTCTGTAGTACTATGGGAAAATAATGTCATGAACAGTAAAACATCAGCTAATAAAGTAGATGCAATACATTCCAGGATTTTAGTTATTTAGTTTAGTTATTTTTGTTGGAAGTAAATGTACCATAAGAGGATAATAGATATGTATAGCAGTGGGGGGACCACAGCAGGGGGTGGTGTTTCATAGGCATAATTTATTCTTAACTGCCATTTCCTTCCTCAGCCAACGTCCATCGCCGTTGCCATTGCCGTTGCCATGATCTTCTATGGTTCCTTCCATATGGCACCACACACTATTATTCACTTTGTCCAGTACCTGCACATTCATATTGCTAACTGCAGTTTAAGATCACACATGCAGTCAGACATACTGTAACACTATCTGCACTCACTTTAGTGTGTGGACCATTTTGACTATGATTTTATTTTGCAGATTGGTTTTGTCGACTAGTTTAATCCTTTACTCCAAGTGATTCTTTAACCTTGCCCTTTTTGACAATAACTTTTGCCTGTTTCTTTATTCATCAAAATTTCCTGTCTACAGTTAAACAAGCTTAGAGTTGACGAGAAGCAGAGATGAGGATGAAGAGAAGGCCAGAGTGTTGTATAATGGAAGACTGTGGGAAGAATGTTCTGACTCTGATGTTCAAAAGTGGCCGAGCCACCAGTAGGTTGGTAGCAGGCTGTAATTGTCTAAAACTCAGAACTCAAAATTTCCAACCTCCTACTTGGAATACGCAAAAAAAAAAAATGCATCCGAAACTCATAAACTCATAAACTCATAAACTCATGCCTCATCTCTCAACTTCAGATTCTCTGACTTCTGATTATTTTTTGTGATCAACATTTTATTATTTAAAGACAAAAATGAACTAAAAATCAAATAATCAATTAATAGATAGGCATGCCATTAGAAAAAAAAAAAAAACGCCACGCTCTTTCACCCAGCCTGAGCCGAGGGGTACAATATTCTGGGAGAAGATGAAAGAGGAGTTAAACAATCATGACTAAGCCATAACAACAAGAATAAGAAAAAACAACAAGTAACAGTTAACAGAAAACCAAAGTCAATCCAAAATGGCAGCTTACACAGCAAAAAGTAAGTACAGTTACATATTATAGATTTGTTTAATACAAGAACCTACTCTGAATTAACTACCATAATTTACCATACTGAATATTGAGAAAGTAAACAACATTATCAGCATGTAGAGTAACAGACAATGTTATTTGTTACAGCTTGATATGCACTACTGTTCATACATATACCTGTGCCATGGTATTTTTCATCCATTTTGCACATTGCACTCAATGGTTCTTTTGAGCAGTTGTTTTTATGGACCATGAAGACATGGCATAATAATCATTTGTAGAATTCAACTTCTGCAGCCTACATAGACAGTGGAAGCTAAGTGAATTTCTTCTTTGAACCGAAGTGGAGTAAACCTCTGCATGCTTCTCAGTATCAGGCAGCTTCCAAGTGCAAATAGTACTATTTATTGTTGCCAAGAGTATCAAAATCTTTTTTAGACATGACAACATATCTTCTGCACTTTTCTTGCTCTTTGGTTTATTCTTCAGCCTGGACTATGGAACTATTAGTTAGCATTTGTTGTTGGAATACCAGCTTTCATAGCATCCCTGTTTACTTTTGTATTTTGATAATATGAACATACAGAGGTCACAAATGGCACAGCTAAGGTTAGGGTTAGGGTTAGTTGCTCCCTATGATGAATGTGGGATAAAAGTGACCACAAGAATACAGAGAAAAGGTAGAAGGGTCTTTGTAAGTTTGTCATTCCAGTTATATGAGTTCTTCTTGGTGTCTTTCTGGGCACATGGTCTACTCTAGAGTGCATTCATCTTGTCACATTAATTATTGGTTCCTTATACAGTTTTTGGTTTCCATCTGATTCACTCATGTAAAGACAGTATTTAGCACCTTGAGATGCTACAAGGCCCCTGTGGTGGGCTGGCGCCCTGCCCAAGGTTTGTTTCCTGCCTTGTGCCCTGTGTTAGCTGGGATTGGCTCCAGCAGACCCCCGTGACCCTGTAGTTAGGATATAGCAGGTTGGATAATGGATGGATGGATGGATGCTACAAGGCAAAATAAATATGTGTGAAATATTTGGTTCCCAAAAACAAGATTTGGGTTTTTTTTTTCTGGCTTAAGAACAAATGGTTTCACAGAAAATTGTTTTACCTGGCAATAAGGCCTGTGTCAAAAGTTACAGTAAAAACTCAAACTGTCTGAGCAACCACTGAAGTCTGGTCATGAGTTGTGCTGTCTGTATGGATATTATATTTTAAAGTTCTTTTGGCCCAGTGACAAAGTTTATATTTTATCTGGGTTGAATATAAGGAAATTGAGAGTCAGTTACATTTTTACCTCAGTGAACCAAAAAAATAATCAGCCTATGGAAGGAGTGTTACTGGGTTTCACAGATAAAGAATTATTTATCATCAGTGTAGCAATGGAAATGTACATAAAGACTGTGTTATTAGAACAGGTCTGTTTAATACCACTCTCTAACACAGGAATACAATTTCCTTGTATTAATGAACTTGACTTGACAGAATAATCCCACTGATTTATAGTTACAGGTCAAGAGCCAGTGATATCAAAGGCTTAAAACAAAAGGGGATAAAGTGTTAGAAACTAAAATCAAGTTGCCTATTCCAATAACTCTATAACTTTGCACTACCATATTCTTGGCAAAAGGCACATTGATGTTTTCACAGATATTGTTAGTAATGATTGTCCAAACTAGTTGGCCAGTTTAATTGAAAAGGCAGGTTTGAAATCTTTCTAGAACTTGAGAAGGTATGCATGTTTAGATTAGTTATCTATGGTTAGTAAAACATCTTAAAAGAATCAGGAAGTTAACCACAGAATAGTAATTGATTATTTATTATTTAATCTGCCACAAATCAGCCCAAGCCTGTATGCTGTCCAAGTACCTCCGTAATGATTCAACAGATTCTAGATTATCTGGTAATCCACCTAACTTGGTATCATCTGCAGATTTGACCAGCTTGTTATTTATATTCCTATCCAAATCATTTATATTTATTAAAAAAGCAGCGGCCCTAGCACTGATCCCTGTGGAACACCACAGCCAATTCTGATAGGGTTTCTCACACCATGACCCTCTGCTTCCTGTGACTGAGCCAGTTTTATACTTACCTACAAACAAAACTGTGAACTCCCACTTCTTTTAGATTCATACCCAGCCACTCATGTGGAACCTCATCAAATGCTTTCAAAAAGTCAATACCATATGATCCACTTTGATCATAACTTTTTGTTGCTTTCTCATGGAATTCCAGCATGTTGGTAAAACATGATTGCTCCCTTTTAAACCCATGCTGACTGTTCAGTAAAACTCCTGTTCTTGCCATATGTTGTTCAATATTATCCTTAATAATTCTGTCCCTTAATTTACCAGTGAATTTTACCAGTGCACAGTGACTTCCTGAAAATATGCATCAACAGTTTATATATGTACTCACTAACCTCCTTAAGAACTTGAGGATAAATATTATCTGGTCCTGGTGATTTGTTTGATTTCAGCCTATTTAATCTGAGCAGTACTTTTCTCTCTACAATTTCCAAATCACTTGGTATCTCCTTAGTAGTCCCTTTTATGGCAGAGAGGTTATCTACTTCCTCACATATGGAGTTGAGCAATGAGACTTGTAATGTGAATTTAGTGCTAATAATTTAATTATTATGTTTAAGAGTGTTGTTTCCTGCAGCTGAATAAGGCATGTAACCCATACCACACCAGTAAAATCACTTTTATTTATGCCTCTTGTTTATGCACATATTTTCCACACAATGGCACACTAAGATTTGTTGTGAATTCAGTTTACCACAAATAAATTCCATCATCACTATTTGCCATGCACATGTTTAAAATGCAGCAAAAAAGCTAACATTTCCAGACAAAAACACAAACAAACAGGGGGAAAATGTGATGGAAAACACCAAAACACTCATCAATCATTTTTTTCAGCCTGAGAAATGTAGTAAGCCCTATTTGAATGGGATAAGCTTTCAGGAAATGTAATCAAAGGATTTATTTTAAAAGATTCTTATTTGTATATAAAACACTAAATGGTTTGGGGCCAAAATACATCTCTGGCTTACTTATACAATATGAAGCTTCTAGACTGATCAGGTCATCTGGGATAGGTCTACTTACTGTTTCTAGGATCAAAACCAAGCAAGATGGAGCAGGGTTTACAGTTTTTCAGCATTTTATACACACATAAAAAATGTAACTATACACACAATTCTGAAAACATGAAGCTGGTGTATTAACAACATGACTACAAACTGCCAAGCTCTAAGCCCAATTCCATTGGTCTCACTCAAATATCTTTCTAAATCACAGTTTTGCAAATCAGTGAACACAAATTGCATCATTTAGCACACTTTGTTCACCTAGAAACACTGGCCATCAAAATTTAACACCCTGATTACCAATTAGTCTCAATCTTGTTGCACCTGCGCAGAGTCAATTGAAAGAACAATTCAGTCATGTGTCAGAGGATAAAAGAGGCCTCAAGTGACTTATACAGATTTTAGGCAAGAAGATGGGGCAGCAAGAACACTGAGGAAGAGGAAGAGGAAGAGTGAGAGTGAGAGGAGGCCTAGCAGACAATGGAGGCCATCCAGAATGAGGAGGAGGAGAAAGAAGAAGGCAAAGGTGAGTCAATATTTCCAATGAAATATGTACAACTTTGGTGGACCATGCAATCAATCATCTGGTATCCATGACTGAAGCTGGCAAGTCCAGCCAAATCTGAGTCACTTCACAGTAGCCTCAGTTATCCGGGCCTTTAGAGAAGAGATTGTGAATGCTTGGTGGCACTGCTGCCCCTTTAAACCCGAAAAACAGACACTCAGGACACAGGGTAAAAGCACTAAGAAGTATTTTAATTCTTTTTTCCTCCATATCAGTGCCTCCAAGCATCACAGCCACAATAAACACAAGTGAATCAACAATAACAATGACAATTCCCACTCCTCCACACCTCCCAGCAAGTGTTGTCCACCCCTCCTGGCTCTGGCTCGCCTGCTGGGTATTCCGAAATCCCTTAAATAGCCCTTGACCCGGAAGTGCTGGCAGGTCACATGGACAGAAGAGCAGAAGTCAGACAGAGAATTAAAGTTTTTAATAAGCCAGGAATGACTTTGGGGGTTCCGTCCTTGTGATCCATTAGTACTTCCGGGATAAGTGAGAATTTATTCTCCCACCGTCTTCCCACAGCGTCCCCTGGTGGCACCCACGGTACCCAGCAGGGCTGTATTTCTGAACTCCATGTCCTATAGTGCCCTGCGGGAATCACTGCAGTCCAGGAGAGCTGCCATCTAGTGTGTTGGGGGAGGCAATGTCCTCAAAAAACTGCCTTCCCCCGTCCTTCCATCTCAGGAGGCGTTGCAGCCGGGTTGAGCTGCCAGCTGTCCCTTACAAGGTAAGTAACCACTTGAGAAGCTTTACAGTACTCTCTACAGTAATTACAGTATACCTTAACTTTATGGTTTCTATAGATATCTACAGTGCTTACAGAAATGTACCTTCACAGAAATGTGTATCCTATAATGCTTATATATGATCTTCAGAGAACAGAAAAATGGCCAGCAAGAGGTAGCAGAGACCAGATATTCACAGACAAGCAAGAGACCACCATAATCAACATGGTTTTAGAAAATAATGTCATCACCCTGAGGGAAATCAGAGACAGAGTCCTAGAAGACAATGTTCATTTCGCAAACATTGACCAGGTCAGCCTGTTCACAATCGACCATGCCTTGAATCAATACCAGCTGAGAATCAACTCTGTTCCAACTGAGCTCAACTCTGACCGAGAGAAGGAGCAACAATACCAGTATGTGCATGTGAGTACAACAACCTCTCAGTACTCTGTATAGACATGCTGTTATGTACCTAGGTGTTCCTGCTTGTAGGCCTTTTGTCTGACATGCTCATTCTCCTTTTTTCATTGAGTGCTTGAACCTGATGCCAGTACTGCTCCCTATGAATGTATATTCCCTGACGAAGCAGGGTTCAACCAGCAGAAGACCAGGCAGCGGGGGGATTGGTTAGCATCACTGGCAACTGTTCCATTGTCAATAGCATGGCAGAAATGTCACCATATGTACTGCTTTAGGTCAGCATTGGGTCATATATAACCATGCACTTGATCCTTATAACACTCCCCGATTGCTAACATTCCTTGATGAACTCAAAACTAGCCTTATCCTCCACAAGAAGAGGAACTCAGCAGCCCACCTTCGTTGTCATTTGGGATAATGTAAGTTTCCACTGGGTCGCTCGGGTCCATGACTGGTTTGCCAACATCCCATGTTTTCTAGTGCTGTGCCTTCCACCATATATCCCATTTCTAAATCCAACAGAGGAATTATTTTCAGCGAAGCAGTGGAAAGTGTACAAATGCAGGACCTACGAGCGTATGTGTGGGATATTGATGTAATCAGTCAGGAGGTAGAGGTCGCTGTGAGGAAAGGGGTGGAAGAAGAAAGGAAGAGTGGAGGAAGGAAGTGTGAATAAAGTTAAGGAAGAACTGACTACATTGCATGGTCCATTTATTTCAACAATATATAACATATTGGCGACGAGGATGGCAACTTTTGGACTCTCGCCCCCTCCTGTGTTACTCGAAACTCCGGGTGAGCCTGCAATACCGTTTAATTCTTGGCTAAGGATGTATGAGAACTATGTGCTAGCTCTTACTGACACGCCACTATCGGATAAACGTAAACGTGCCTTATTGATTCATTGCCTAGGGACTGAAGCTCAGCGTATTTTCTATACTCTTGCTATTGCTGATGATACATACGCTGCTGCTCTTGCTGCACTAAAAGACTTTTTTATTCCAAAAGTGAATGTTGTGGCTGAAAGAAGTAAATTTCGCCAAAGAGCGCAGAAGCCTGGTGAATCTACTTTGCAATATGTTGCCGCACTGCGCGAGCTCATTGCTAATTGTGATTTCGGCGTGCTAGCGGATGACATGCTTAGTGATCAAATCATAGAGAAAACAAATATGCCTCGCATTCGCGAACGATTATTGCTAGAGACGGACCTAACATTACAAAAAGCGATTGCTATTGCAGGGCAAATTGAATGTGCAGTGGCTGAAGCTAAGGCTATGGTTACTAATAATGAATCGTCTGTTAATGCTGTACACACAAATTCACAAGGTACGGGACGAGCGAGGCAGGAACCTGTTTTAATGCGCGTGCATCTGCAAAACAAACAGCAGCAACAGCTCAGGCTTCAATTGCGGTGCAACAGAAAACATGTTATCGCTATGGATCTCGAATGCACCTGGCAAATAACCCCAATTGTCCAGCAAAGGCAGTAAGATGCAGACATTGTGGTAAATTTGGTCATTTTGCTAAAGTATGTCGTGGTGCCACATCCACTTGTGCTGTGCAAGAAGTTACTGTGCCTGACCTTACTGTTCTTAGCATTGATGACACTACAGTTGCACAGTGGAGGAAGGGTCTCTGGTCCACAGTGTCCCTTCAAACTGCCTGCACTCAACCAGTTCAAGCAAACTTACTTGTGGACACTGGCTCAGCAGTTTCAATTCTACCAGAAATATTCTATCGTCAACATTTTAGTAATGTACCACTTGTTCAGTCAAAAGTGCAACTAAAGACATATATGCAGAAACCAATTCCAGTACTGGGATGTATTACTCTTTTCATTACAAGGGATACAAACCATACACAAGCTACATTTTACATTGTGCCATTGGGAGCAGCTTTGTTAGGCATGGACCTTTTTATGGCACTTAACTTAGAAATTAGAAATGGAAAAATTGCATCCAAGAAAATGCCCAATGACCCTGTATACAAGATGACAGTAATGAATATTAAGAATACTCATACATTAGGTGTGACTGATAGATTTATACATAAGGTTAAACTACAACATGAGGTAATACCTGTTCAACAGAAACTTCGTCGTCTACCATTTTCTGTCCGTGAGGCTGTCTCTAAAGAACTAAAGAGACTTGAACAGGAAGACATTATAGAGAAAACTGATTCGTCTCCTTGGGTGTCACCATTAGTAGTAAAAAAAAAAAATCAGGTGCAATACGACTATGTGTAGACCTTCGTGAGCCAAACAAAGCTGTGGTGATATATAGCCACCCTTTACCACACATTGAAGAAGTGTTCACACAGCTTCGAGGAGCTAAAATGTTCTCCACCGTTGATCTTCGAAATGCTTACCATCAGGTGCCTTTACATGAGGGTAGCAGAGATATTACTGCATTTATAACACATGATGGACTTTTTCGTTTTAAAAGAGTACCTTATGGTCTGGCATCCGCTCCAAGTGTATTTCAGAGAATGATGTCCTTGATACTAGCAGGGCAGGATGGGGTGCAGTGTTACTTAGATGACATTATAGTATATGGGGACTCGCCATCTGTTCATGAACACAGGTTACAAGCAGTACTTCATTGTCTGCATGACAGTGGGATGCAGCTTAATATGGAGAAATGTCATTTCAGAAAAACTGAACTGACATTTTTAGGCCATAGAATTTCTTCTGCTGGCCTTCAGCCCAATGTTGAACACATAAGAGCAGTAACTGAAGCTCCACCACCTCATGATATATCTTCTTTACGCTCATTTCTTGGATTGACTTGGTATTCTAAGTTCATTCCAAATTATGCCACTGTGGTAGAACCCCTTCGTGAACTGCTTAGGAATTCTGGAGAATTTTCTTGGACAAATGTGGCACAAGAAAGCTATGATTGTATTAAGAAACTTATTGCTACCAGTCCAGTGCTTGCAATTTTTGACCCTTCATTGCCTGCAATTGTAACTACAGATGCTTCGGATTATGGTATTGGTGCTGTTCTTATGCAGAATCATGGTGGATTTGAGAAAACTGTTGCCTTTGCATCTCGTACATTGTCAGAATGTGAAAGACAGTACTCTACTATTGAAAAGGAGGCTCTTGCTTGCGTGTGGGCCACAGAGAAATTGCATACCTACTTGTGCGGACGTCATTTTACCTTACGCACTGACCACTGTCCATTAACCACACTACTTACTAGCAAGGGGCTTAGACGAGCAGGCATGAGAATTGCAAGGTGGTCAGCGTGACTTATGTCATTCAACTACAGTACTGAGTATAAACCTGGGCATGAAAATATCACTGCTGACTGTTTATCACGCTTGCCACTGTCTGAGACAGTATCAGAACAAGATCCTGACTTGGAATTTGTTGCACTGGTGTCTGTTGACTTTGCTGCAGTGACTGCAGAGCAGTTTCAAAGTGCTTGTGCATCGTGCCCTATTCTACAAAAGGTCAAGACTTATATTACTAAAGGATGGCCTTGTACTTCAAAAGGACTTGAATCTGATGTTATTCCATATTTTAGAATTCAGACAGAGTTGGCGGTACAAAATGAACTTATTATTTGTGGCACTCATCGGGTCATTGTCCCATCAGAATTACAGTCTAAGATGATTCAGCTGGCACATTCTACCCATCAAGGGATTGTACGAACGAAACAGAGACTCAGAGATTTATATTGGTGGCCTGGCATGGACTCCCAAGTGGAAGATGCTATCAAATTATGTACAACTTGCATACAGCATGATAAAACCGCTAAAACAAATACAGCTCCATTACAACCAGTGCCTATCCCAAATTCAGCTTGGAACAAACTTGTCATTGATATTGTGGGGCCATTTCAAACTGCACCATATGGCTATCGCTATGCCATTACACTTATTGACTACTTCAGTAAGTGGCCAGAGGTTGCTTTTGCATCTGCTGTGACTTCGGAAACCATTATACATTTTTTGTGCACTATTTTCAGTAGGGAAGGAAATCCACTGGAAATTGTTACTGACAATGGATCTCAGTTTATGTCTTCTGACTTTGAAGCATTTCTTAGTGATAGGGACATCATACACACTCGCAGTTCTGTTTACTATCCACAAGCAAATGGTGAGATAGAGCGTTTTAACAGGGTATTAAAGGACTGTTTGCAAACAGCAAATATTGAAGGAAAGCCTTGGAAGTCATTTGTCACTGAATTTTTACAGACATATCGTGCTACTGCACATGCAGTAACACAAAAGTCACCTGCTAAGCTCTTACATGGTTGCCCAATGATAACTAAATTAAACATTAGAGACCTGCTTCCAACTTTGCCTTTGAAGCAACATACTACTGTGGCGCAGCATGTACAACAGAAACAAGAACAAATGAAAAAATATACAGATATGTGTCGCAGAGCAAAATCACCTTGTTTCACTTGTGGGAGTTTCTGCGTATTAGGAAGCCAGGCATAGTCCAAAAGGATCACTTCAAATTCAGTCGCCCTTACCTGATAATTGTTCAGAAAGGCCCGGCCACATACCTGTTGTCAGATGGCAAGATCTGGAATGCAGTTCACCTCGCTCCAGCTACAGCTGTACAATCCAGTCTGACTTCAGACACACAACCAGAGGATTCATAAATTCCAACCCGTCCAATTCAGTCAGCTGCTATTTCTACTGGTACACCTGGGCAGTCTTTTTCAAATATACGGAGAAGTAGAGTGCGACAGGCTCCGATGTGGACAAAGGACTATGTCAGATAAAGATTTACAGCATTTGGAAGCTACACGTGTTACCTTAACAGTTATAAAGGAATGGGATAGTTTAATTGGTTGGTTAGTATAATGTTGAAAATTAGAGATTACAGTTTTCTCTTATAATGTTTTAATATTATTAATGATTGTTCTTTTTTTTTTTTTGTTTGTTTTTTGTTTTTTTCTTCAAAAGGGGGTATATGTGGGATATTGATGTAATCAGTCAGGAGGTAGAGGTCGCTGTGAGGAAAGGGGTGGAAGAAGAAAGGAAGAGTGGAGGAAGGAAGTGTGAATAAAGTTAAGGAAGAACTGGCTACATTGCATGGTCCATTTATTTCAACAATATATAACAGTATGGCACTACTTCAGGCAATGGAGGAGGCATGTGATGACATCTACACAGTCGAATGCCATGGATGGATCTGCCATGCCAGGCACTTTTTCCCCCCGCTGCTTGGCTAGGGAGAATATTGCAGCCATTATGGACGAGGGCCTCTGGCCAGACCAGGATCAGAGACGCAATGCAGAGTGATCGGTTTCATTGGATTTTTGCAATAGTTTTTGTCAGTTCAGCTGGATACTTTGTCTTGAAGTAATGAAGATTTTGTGACTGTTTTGTATCTGTGCACTGATTTTCTTTGTAATGTTTCTCATTTGACTTAAATTACATAGGTGAAATTACTGAGCTTTGCTACATACTACACAAAATAGGCAACATTTGTTTTGCATATACATGTAGTACTGTAAATGTTATTTTGGGTCAGAAAACTCTATGCTTCACAGTTTCTGGAAATTTGTTTAACCATGTGGGAAAAACTGTAATTTCTATGCCCCTCACCTGTTATACTAACTTCCTGAGGTTTGGACCAACGGTCATCCCATTAAAGTTAGTGCTCAAAACTTGCCTGTTTGTTGGGGCTTATCATCAATAACAGCTTGTTCTTGTTCTGTAAAATTGATTTAGCCTTTTACAGTTTTTTACACTACTATAACACACCTTCTGCATTTACATCACATTATTTCAAAACCCTAAACACAAATCTAAAAATTCGGTTAAATATATTCTCCAAAATGCATCTCTGTCTTAACAATTGACTTAAAACAATGCTAACCATTTTCAAAATAAAACTTTGTCTTTAAAACACACACATATGCATTGTATATATATATACAATATACAATAAATATGTATATTGCCACAAATTCCACTCTGAGTCATAACAAGATTTGGGGCAGCCACCCATATATTTGGTATCCTGACTGCGAAGTTGCAAAAGTATAAACAGCACTGATGTGCACAAAACCGAGTTCCAAACAGAACTGAAAGAATAGGGAAAAGGTGGAGGCTATTAAAGGGGAAGACAGGAAGTGAGGTCAAAGGGGTCCGGCACATAAGGGTCTTCAACCATAGGCTCGAGCCCCGGATGTGACATCATAGGGGCAGGAGCGGGCAAGGTCTTCTTCGATAGGCTTGGACTCGGAAGTGACGTCAAGAGGGCCAGGTGGGATCTCCCGTGAATGGTCTGCAGGCAAGGGAGAAAAAGAGTCAGTGCACTCTGCCACATCCCGGTCTGATTTAGAATTGCCCTTACTCAAGCCCTTTAGCTTCCTCCCATGTGCACGTGTGTGACAAGGCCCCCCCTCAGCCCAGACCCGTTCGGATCGAGCAATCCCTGTGCATGGCCATCCACTGTAAAGGTGCATGGTCTGTGATAAGGGTGAATTCCAGGTAGTACTTCAGCTGAGTAATTGTTTTCGGCTCAGAAACATGATGGGGTGTTCCACACCATTGACGCTTTGGCTCAGCACAGCCCCCAGGCCTGTGTCCGAAGCGTCTGTCAGGTGGATGAAAGGTAAAGAAAAGTTAGGTGCTTTCAAAACAGGTGCAGACTTAAGGGCCTGCTTCAAGTCACTAAATGCAGTGCCTGTCTTTTCAGTCCATACCACAATGTTTGGGGGCCTCTTCTGTGTCAAATCAGTCAAGGGCACTGCTCTCTCCGAGAACCGGGGCACAAACCAGCGGTAGAACTCCGCCAACCCGAGAAAGGTTTGGACTTGCCACTGGGTTCGCAGACGGGGCCATTTCAAAATGGCATCTACTTTGGAGCACTGTGGCTTCAGTGTACCTCGACACACCAGGTAGCCAAAATACTTGCCTTCACTCAATCCAAAGAAACATTTCTTGGGATTAATCCGAAGCCCAGCCTCACCAAGTGTCCTAAATACTGCTTTTACCTGCTGTAGGTGTTCCATCCATGTGCTGGAATAGATGATCATGTCATCCAGGTAGTCAGCACTGTATGAGTTATAAGACCTGAGCACTTTGTCCACCAAAGGTTGCTGGAGCCCCGGGTAACCCAAATAGGAAGGACACGATACTGCCAGTGGCCGCTACGGGTGCGTAACACGGTCCTAACCTTTGCAGAGTCCATTAAAAGAACCTGCCAGTACCCATTTGTCATGTCCAGTGTGGTCAAATATTGAGCCTGTCAAAGCTTCTCGAGGAGGTCGTCCACTTGTGGCATTGGATAAGCATCAAATTGGGAGATTTGATTAAGTCGATGGAAGTCATTGCAAAACCTCTAACTCCCATCAGGCTTAGTGATCAATACAATGGGACTGGACCAGGGACTATGACTTTCCTCAATTACACCTAGTTCCAGCATGTGCTTGATCTCAAGCTCCACTTCAGCTCTTTTTGCCTCGGGAAGATGATACGGACATTCTCGGACTATAAACCCGGGCTCTGTCACAATGTCATGCTCAATCAGAGAGGTCCTTCCAGGGTTTTCACTCACTACCTCCAGGACAGAAAGGATAACTGTTTCCAGCTCCCATCATTGTCTGGGACTTAAATCTGCACTGAAGTTAAGGCTAGCCATGTGAGCAAAGAGTGAGTGGGGCTGACCGGAGGAGGGATTGGGATCCCTGTCCTTCCACAGTTTCAGCAGATTTACATGATAAACCCACTCCCTCAGCCGACAATTAGGTTGATTCACCAAATAGTCGACGAGTCCTTTCCTCTTCTTAACTTCGTAGGGGACTTGCCAATGGGCAAGCAACTTAGAGTGGGTGGTAGATACTAGGACCATGACTCGATCTCTCAAACTCCCGGAGAGACGTGCCACGGTCATATCGGACCTGTGCTGCTTGTGCCTCTTCCATGTGACTTTTAAGGAGGGGCCGAATCTTACCAAATCTATTGCATAATTGCGCAATATACTCCAGTATGTCTGAAGAGGGAAGAGCCTCTTCTTCCCATCCTTCTTTTAGGATACCTAATATGCATCAGGGTTGTCACCCATACAATAATTCAAAAGAGGAGAACCCTGTGGAGGCTTGTGGGACTTCCCAGTAGGCAAAAAGGACAAGGGGGAGAAGCTGATCCCAGTTCCTTCCATCCTCGTTGACCACCTTATGAAGCATTTGTTTGAGAGTCTGATTGAACCTCCCTACCAAACTGTTGGTTTCAGGATGATATACAGCGGTCTTTAGATTCTTTATTTTAAGTAATTTGGCAGTCTCCTTGAACATCTCTGAGGTAAAGGGCGTCCCTTGGTCCATCAGGAATTCCTTAGGAATGCCAAGATCCGCAAAGACCCCTACCAATTCCCGTGCAATGGCTTTAGTAGCTGAGCGCAACGGAACAGCTTCGGGGTATTTGGTAGCATAATCCACGAGGACTAAAATGTACTTGTGTCCTCAGGCTGAGGACTCAGAGGTCCAACTAAATCTACCCCAATTCTGTGAAAGGGAACATCAATCAGGGGAATAGGAATGAGAGGAGCATGGTCCCTCCTAGGAATTTGTCGCAATTGACACTCCGGGGCAGGAAGTGCAAAAGCGACAAACCTCCTCATTGATTCCCGGCCAGTAGAAGCGGAACTTGATCCACTCCAGGGTTTTCTCGGTGCCCAAATGGTCACCTTTCAGTTGCGAGAGAGAGTTGAAAGAGGGCACCATGGCGGATGTTAGGCGACATTTTCACCAACCACAAGCATTACCTGGTAGATAACCACCCATACAATCAGATTGTGATTCAGACTACGAATGCCTTGAATGTAATTACCCCGATCTACATACTGTCAAATAAATGAACCACACGCCGTGGCACAACACAAGAGGCTTTGCCTCTAGCGCTGATGTCTGAGATTCATTTCCTGAGAGGGGGTGCAGTGAGTGTGTATGCCTGATGAGCCCAGAATAAGGGCGAAACACGTGTCGCGTACTCTTTGCATTATTGCATAGAATTTCAACCATTCTATGATCTGCTTCTCACAACTGAAAGAGGGCACCGTGGCGGATGTTAGCCGACTTGCTGACCAACCTCAAGCGTTACCTGGTAGGTAACCACCCATACAATCAGATTGTGATTCAGACTATGAATGCCTTGAAAATGTATATATATATATATATATATATACAGTATACAGTAAATCGGTTTAATGTTGTTCAATATTGGTCACACAGAGTGTAAGGAAGTTCTTCAACTGCCTCCATTTTTTCTGTTACTACAATACCTCTGAAATTCCAAGGGAAATTCTGTACTCACAAGAATGGATAGGATTTTACTGACATGTCAATTCAAATTGGAACAGTTTAGTCAAGTGTTATTTTGTATGGACTTTTTATAGAAGGTTAAAGGCTCCGTAGTCTTGACATGACATGAATATGAACATAACTTCCTAAAAAGTTATGAGATGAATGATTTGGATAGGACTAAAATTGCATTGGTCTTTCAGTAATAATTACCTAATACACCTCCTTAGCATAAAACTAATCCCATTCAAACAGGGCTTTATTTGTACAGATCTGTTGTGTTTAACTAGTGATTTGTTGGAATGGGTTAGCCCTTTTCCTTCATCTCACATTAGAACACATGTCATCAACTATTGCAGAATTGTTTTGCTCTTAATTTTCCTTCAATATTTCCCTATACTATTTTCAGAATAAAATTGTAAGTAACAGATAGCATCTTATTCTCTTTATCTTTAAAATCTTTCTTCATTTTTCTTTAAGATCAGGTTGAAAAGGATTCTTATAAAATAGATAAAGTTAGACACTTAGTTACTATGAAGAGATAAGATCTCTTTCCCATTAAACCTCAGAGCATTAATGAAAGAGGCTCATCAGCAATATCAAAGTAGACATTATTACTAGGAAAAAGTAAATTAATTTAGCCATGAGCAGTTAAAATGTACCTTTTGATTAAAAGTGAAAAATTATACACAATAAGGCATCAGTTTTATTCCTGTACGAGACTCTAAACTGACATGAGTGTGCCCTGTGAGGACCCGGCATCTCAAACATTATTAGTTCCTGCCTTGTGCCCAATGCTGTGCCCCTTGTGACCCTAAACTGGATTAAGCAGACTTGTAACCTGATCAATGGACCTGCTTTAGCAAATTAAACTACATGAGCTGCTCCACTCTTGCATTGATGAGTAAGTGAACAAGATGAATTACGTTTAGACACTGACTGGAGTGCACTATGGCTGTGACAGCAATAAGAGTCTTTTTAATCTTCAAAAAGATATGAAACCTGCTTGATTAGTAGGAGCTAAGACAGAAAAAACAGCTGACATGTACATCAAATTAACATTAACATACATAGGCCCAATTCCTGCCTTGCACACAGTGCTGTCCAGACAGGCTCCAGGCACTGCATCAGTGTTTCTGAAACTTTCTGGAATCATGACCCACTTTTTCCCATGCAAGAGTCTTTGTAAACCACCAACGAAGCAGCAGTCTTCCATGATGGATTAAGCATGATCATCAGAGCAATGGCAGGATACAGTGTGTCCTATTGTGCAACATACCTTTACCCACCACAACCCACCACCATTATAAACAATAGCAACTCATAACTCACTAGCGGCAGCCCTCAATACAAAAGTGGATCACGACCCAGTGGTTAAGAAATACTGCTCTACATGACTCCAAACTGGATATGAAGATGAAGTAATGGACAGACATTTCATTACTAGCAGCATCTGGCTTATCATTAAGAAAATGGATGTCACTGAACCAAGGAGCTGGAAATGTATGTAACTAGGAACTGAGTAGAATCCTGAATTAGAAGAGCAACCAAAATGAAGTTAATGAATTTTCAAATTGGTAAACTTTTTGAAAGGAGAGTCTGCCCTTAATGGATATAAGCACAGTGCTAAATGCCCAGAGATCTTAGCTCAGTTCCCAGCTGATTAACTACAAATGGCTTGTAGGCAAAGCTTGCCTGCTCCTCATGTGACCACAAGAATTGTTCCAAGAACTTTGGTTTCTTTCACCATGTTAAAGACAAGCACATACATTTAACAGTAGCCTCCAAACTGGTAAAAGTGACACTTGATGGTCTAGTGTCCACCCCAAGGCTTGTACCTGTTATGAGTCTGATGCTGTTTTAATGGTATCTGATTCTCTTTGCCTTTATTCAGTCTTCTTCTTCTTCTTTCGGCTGCTCCCATTAGGGGTCGCCATAGCGGATCATCTTCTTCCATATCTTTCTGTCCTCTGCATCTTGTTCTGTTACTCTCATCACCTGCATGTCCTTTCTCACCACATCCATAAACCTTCTTTTAGGCCTTCCTCTTTTTCTCTTGCCTGGCAGCTCTATCCTTAGTATCCCTCTCCCAATAAACTCAGCATCTCTCCTCTGCACATGTCCAAACCAACGCAATCTCGCCTCTCTGACTTTGTCTGCCAACCGTCCAACCTGAGCTGACCCTCTAATGTACTAATTTCTAATCCTATCCATCCTCATCACACCCAATGCAAATCTTAGCATCTTTAACTCTGCCACCTCCAGCTCTGTCTCCTGCTTTCTGGTCAGTGCCACCGCCTCCAACCCATATAAATAGCTGGTCTCACTACCGTCTTGTAGACCTTCCCTTTCACTCTTGCTGATATCCGTCTGTCACAGATTACTCCTGACACTCTTCTTCACCCATTCCACCCTGCCTGCACTCTCTTTTTAACCTCTCTTCCACAATCCCCATTGCTCTGTACTGTTGATCCCATGTATTTAAACTCATCCACCTTCACCAACTCTACTCCTTGCATCCTCACCATTCCACTGACCTCCCTCTCATTTACACACATGTATTCTGTCTTGTTCCTACTGACCTTCATTCCTCTCCTCTCTAGAGCATATCTACACCTCTCCAGGGTCTCCTCAATCTGGTCCCTACTATTGCTCCCTACTATTGCTACAGATCACAATGTAATCAGCAAACATCATAGTCCATGGGGACTCCTGTCTAATCTTGTCTGCCAACCTGTCCATCACCATTGCAAATAAGAAAGGACTCAGAGCCGATCCCTGATGTAATCCCACCTCCACCTTGAATGCATCTGTCACTCCTACCACAAACCTCACCACAGTCACACTTCCCTCGTACATATCCTGTACAACTCTTACATACTTCTCTGCCACTCCCGACTTTCTCATACAATACCACAACTCCTCTCGAGGCACCCTGCCATATGCTTTCTCCAGGTCCACAAAGACACAATGCAACTCCTTCTGGCCTTCTCTATACTTCTCCATCAACACCCAAAGAGCAAACATCTTCACCCTTATTCAGTACACTTCCTTAAATTAGTCATCCATCACGAGTAGTTGAATACAGATTTTATTACATGTTAAACTTAAATGAACTTTTCTCATCAATGATTTATATTGTACTTTGAAGATTATCTTTTTTCTTAAATTGAGCAAAAATGCAATTATCTAATGACAGATATTTTTAGAATTGTGTTGGGTAGTGAAATTACATTTCCCAGTAAGCGTTTCATTTTAGATTAGTTTGCTTTGAAATTATACTCAATCTGTCACTTTTGTGAATCTTTAATATTAAAAAGAATAGATATCTTTTAATTTTAAGAGTTTTTGATGTTAAACTTGCCAAGACCCAGCTTTTTCAATTGATGAAGAAGAGCATCAACAGACACATACACACGAACAGGCACACACACAGATAACCTTGATGGGTGTCCTTCTGCTTTTGTGATACCACCAACAGAGTACTGATTGTTGTTGTTGACAGATTACTGTATTTTGTAAAGATAGTATATCAGTTTAAAAAGTACTTTACTAGATATGGCATTTAAAAACAATATAAAATAACATAAGCTTCTCAAACTTGCTTAATCTTTTTTACTGTCATGGGGAGCCAGAGCTTATTCTAGCAGAACTGAAAACAAAGCAGGAACCAGCAGTAGAAAGAGTGCCAGCCCATCACAGGGCCCACATTCAAAAATATATAGATGGCCAAATCAGAGACACTTACTATATTAGCCTAACATATTAGAAATAAAAAAATGAAGGGATAGACAGAATAGTTCAGAATAAGAACTAAAAAAATAACATATCCTCTTTAAGATGTGGAAAATTCTAAAAAAGTTCTGAAAGGTCCTCTGCTCAATAAAAGAGAAATCCAGCTTGTCACCTTCATATGGTAAGGCTGCTGCTTGGTGGTATAATTGAATCTCCCACTACCTTGTGGGTAGTTTCTTAAATTATAAATGGAGAAGCACAAGGAAGGAATGAAGAAAGAATTAAAACATAAAACTACCTACTTTCCTGTAGGCTCTACCTTCTGGGGCAAAGACTAGGCCCATCATTAACACCTGTGGTTAGTGGAAGCAATGAGGTGCAGCTGTAAAACCCTAAATCAAAGCTTTAAAATGAAGATATTAGGTATTATTGAAATATCCCAGTTTATGCTTTGGCATACTGCAGAATTGATATGCAGGATCCTCACCTGAACATTGGACATGGTCCATGTCCAAAGATGGCAAAAGATTTGAGTCCTTAACAGAAGGATGGAAAAGAAGACAATGTGTTTAAGAGTCATAGTGTGAATGATGAGATTCTGGAAGGAAAAAAATCAAGAATTTGTAGAAATGATGAATAGAGGAAAAATGTGCATGTTGTACTTACAAGAGAATAAATGCAAAGGTAGCAAAGTGAAACAGCTAGGTGTGAAATATGAAGTGTTATACTACAGATTTTTATCAAAATCTGGAGGAGGAAGTTGTCGAAGCAAATAGTTGGACAGATCGATTAATGAAAATCAAAAAACCAAAGGAATGGAAAAACCTGGAATATAATTGAATATTATGCATGCCAAGTGAGATGTATTGAAGAGGAAAAGGGAAGACTTTTGGGAAAAATTAGAAGTTATGGTGTTGGAAATTAAAAAGGATTAGGAAGTTATTTTGGTAAGGGACATGAAATGCCATGTTGGAGACAAGAATAACGGCTGGGAAGAAGTGCATGGTTGACATGTTAGCAGAAATAAATGAGGAAGGTGGGAAGAAAAGTTGTAGAGGTCTCAAGAGGTATGAGTTAGCAATATTAAACACTCAATTTAAAAAGAGATTAAATGTATACTGTAGTGGTTGAGAGAGGAGAATACAGATTGACCAAAATGATGAGAAAGATATCAAATGTTCACCTTTTTGAAGGCAAGTAAAAACATAGAATAAAGGTAGCTGATCTAAAATGGTGAAAGATGAGAGAAGAAGAAGTTCAGGACACTGAAAGAGCTGGAAATCAGAACTGGAACTGAGAGAGAAATGAAAAATGTGCTATCTGAAACAGAGAACCTTAGGAGAGTTGGTGGAGCAGATACATAAATATGATAAGGATTGTGGGAGAAGCTGAATGTGGAAGACTGTAAGGTAAGAAAAACACCTAGTGGTGGATTAAAAGACAAAAACAAGCTGTAGAAGCGAATATGAAGTTGAAGACATGACTGAAATCAGGAGAAAAACTTCTGATTAAGAAGAATGTAAACAGGCATGGAAGAATGCAAAGGGAGAGGTAATAAGTGAAGTGTAAAAGGCAATGGATGCATGGAATAAAGAACTCAATGCAAAGGAGAGAATGAAAAAGATTTACCAAACTATAGTTTAGACAGAGAAAGCAAAAGATTTAGGAGATTTAAAAATGATTATAAATACATATAAATATAAATATAAAAGAGGAATAGTTCAGAGCCATGAAAAAAGTAAAGGAAAGATGGACAGAGCATTTTAGAGAATCCCAGAAAACAAAAATTAAGTGGGGACCAACAGAAAGATCCCTCGCACAGAAATCAAAACAGTGATATAAAGCGTGAAGAATAACAAAGTGGTTGAAGTAGAAAAGATGCTATTAGAAGTTTAAACATTTTTGGCAAACAGAGGAGAGCAGGTACTAAGAAACTTAACAAGATCTTGAAAACTGAAAAGATTCCCAAACCATGTAACTATATATATATATAAAACCAATATACAGTGATCCCTCGCTATATCACGCTTCGACTTTCACGGCTTCACTCTATCGCGATTTTTTTCTCATACGTCACTACGCATGCGCTTTCTGAGAACTTTTATCTAAGCCCTACGATGGCTCCTAAACGTGCTGCTTTTTCTAAGCCTTCTGACAATAAAACTAAGCTGCTTACTATCCAGGAGAAGGTGAAACTCTTGGATATGATTAAAGATGGCAATACCCTACAAAAGCCTCCTCACGCATATGAAAAGACAGCGCCAGCAACTGCCTATCAAGATGTTCTTCAGCCGCGCACCCAGACACCCACTGCCTACTCCTAGTACTTCTTCACTGAAGACAACAACACACCTGCTGAAGATACTGCACCACTTCTGAAGACTCTCCTACTGAGGTCGTGCCTTCATAGGTTAGTGGTTGTATGTAAGAACTGTGTGTGTTTATGTGCAATTAAATGTACAGTACAATAATCTACTTCGGATTGTCCTTCCGTCCCGTGAGTGCAAAGCGTAGTAGTATTCCGCTTATTACAGACTTACTACTTGTGGCTTGAGGTATGAAGCGACGCGATGTGAGCAGAGTTCTGGTGCTCTCATCGTTCCCTTGCTTTTGTGCGCAATGCGCTGGAAAAATAGACAAAATTATGTCTCTGGAAATAATTAATGACAATGGAGTACAAATGCCTCACCGCGTAGTAAATATCAGGGGAGATGGTGCTTGCTTATTCTCATCTATAGCTTATTTAAGCTCCGTCTTTAGTGGTACAGATTCGGGCTGACATTGTACGACTTTGGACAGGCACTTGAGGGGATAAAAAAAAACTTAGGTTTTCGGGAGATGTTATGAATGGGCACTTTGATGTTCTCATTCTCTACACTTACATGCCTGATGTACACATGGAGCGCACAAAATTGAGGATAAAAGTCGGTGCCTTAAGAGGCGAGTGCGCCTAGTAATATGATATTTGTAACGTCTAATATGTCTTATTTTCTCTTATTTTGTCTAATATATTGGGTAATACGAGTGTAATGGTGACTAAAGGGTGTTTTTTTATGTCTAGAGGGCTCTAATAAGGTTAAAAAACATATTTAGAAGGTCGTAAACAGGTTTTCTATACTCTAACTGCGAAAATATTCGATTTATAAATAAAGAATCCTACTTTGCAAAAATTAATTTATCACGGTAGAGTCTGGAACAGATTAACGCGAATATTTCCACAGTTAGAGCATAGAAAATCTGTTTACGACCTTCTAAATACATTTTCTAACATTATTAGAGCCTTCTAGACATGAAATAACACCCTTTAGTCAAAAATTTAAACTGTGCTCCATGGCAAGACAGAGATGACAGTTCCGTCTCACAATTAAAAGAATGCAAACATATCTTCTTCTTCAAAGGAGTGCGCATCAGGAGCAGAGAATGTCTGAGAGAGAGAGAGACAGAGACAGAGACAGAGACAAGCAAACAATCAAAAATCAATATGTGCTGTTTGGGCTTTCAAGTATGCGAAGCACCGCACAAGAAGCATATTGTATATCATTGAGGAGTTTTATTTAATATGTAATACGTGCTCTGATTGGGTAGCTTCTCAGCCATCTGCCAATAGCGCCCCTTGTATGAAATCAACTGGGCAAAGCAACTGAGGAAGCATGAACCATAAATTAAAAGACCCATTGTCCGCATAAATCCGCAAACCAGCAAAAAATCTGTGATATATATTTAGATATTCTTACATTTAAAATCTGCGATAGAGTAAAGCCGTGAAAGTCGAAGCGCGATATAGCGAGGGATCACTGTACAAGAAAAACTGAGCTATACAGTACTAGACTAGTATTAAGCTGCTACCTCTTACCTTTAAGAAATGGGAAATGTAATTAAAAAGAGACTAAGAGGAATAGTGGAGGTATGTGAAAATTTGGTTTCAGAAGAGGAACCATGGATGCGAAAGAGAGTCACAGAAAAAGAAGAAAGAAAAGAACCGGAATGGAGTTAGACGAGTGGAGATACCCTCTATAAGGGCATGTGATGAAGATATTAGTGGAAAAACACATATATATTGTTCATGGAGAGAGTGAGAAAGGAAATGTGAAGCTGGGTATATGTGTTAGAAGAAGTGGAGCCCATCCAGTACTAAGGATCAACAATTCAAAACTACAGTGGGCTATAGGTGAAGAATAAGTCAGTTTGAAAACATTACAGGACGTTTAGTAAAATACTTTTTGAAAAAAGGATAGTTGTTAATGTAAAAAAGACCAAAATACAAAAGAATTAGTGAGGCAAGCAATGGTGCATAGTGCGGAAATCTGGGGGGGGGAAGCTCAAGGGGAAACAGAAAGAATGGAAGTACAAGAGTGCATTGATGGATGCATGGTATGAATAAAAGAGTTTAAACATGAAAGGAATATGGTGGAAGAGGGTAATAAGAAAACTTCAGTGGGCTGAAACATACAGTTAGGAGGCAATAGGAAAACAATGTGCTAAGGAGAAACAGCTTTCTCTTAAATCAGCTCTCTCTGAACTGAAAGTTGCAATATGTGAGTACTATTCCCTGAGACAGTGGCACCATGACTGGTTCCCTTACACCCCTATAGACATGGGTTTGATTCCCAGCTCTGTCACTGAATGGTTTGCATTTCATCTTCTAGTCTGCTCAGTTGACTCTCCACATACTCTAATTCTAAACTAATAATTTAGGTCACCCAGTGACTCTAAACGACCCCCCTATGTAGGTGAGTGAGTGGGTGGTCTGTATAATGGCCTACCAGGACAGGTGGATGCACCATGAATTATTGAATGATACTTTATAAAAGTACAGTGTTTGGCACTGCTGCGTCATAAGTCCAAGTATCTGGATTTAAATCCTAGTTCAATTTTCTTGTTCTCCCCATTTCTAAATACATATTTCCCATGAGGTACAGTTTCCTTTCACATTTGAAAGACAGGCACATTAGACACAGTACATTTTCTGTAGCAGAAAAATAAATGGATAGACGGGCCATTTACACACCAATTTCAACATTTTCTAAACAGGCAAGAACTAACAGGCAACCTGCTTTTCTTCATCTCTTTGCCTCACACAGATACCGAGCACTGATGTGCCATTTTAATTGGTGTGCCTACTGCCACACAGCTTTTGTCCATGTCTGCTGCTCTCTGCCCTTCTTGATGGCAGTATTCCATAGGCCATCAGTGTATTCACCTGGGTACTAATTATCCCTAATGCCTTTCACATGTGGAAATTAATGTAACTAATTAGAAGTCCCATTCCAGTCATTAAATGAATGGCTCTGCAGACCTTCATGACAACACATTTGTAATGTTTAAACTCAATGTAGCATTGGCTTAGAAACTCTCCTCAGTATAGCTGAAAACTCTTAAAATTATGACTGTTTCTCCATGCTGGGCTGACCATCCACAATGTAAAAGTTAATCAGTATAACAGAATGTCATAAAATTGTCGAGCATTCAAAAGGTAAACAGATGTCTTCTGTTGGCCTGTTTGTTTTGGGATACTTGAGTATACAGCACCATTTCTTTCCCTTATATTTAAACAAAAGTGTGCTGCAACATCTAACCCATGCTGCTGCTTAAGTGTGTGCCTTTTAAGATAACAGCTTGAAAAATGAAATCGACTTATCTTTCTCCACCACCTTCACTGATATTCTGCTTTCCCAGTGACACACCGCTCTAACTGCTCATATTAATCATTCCTGTTTACCTCGGTGTCTTGGGACTTGGGTGAAATCTACTTTTGTGTTATCAGAAGAACACAGGGAGCAAATAAAGAAAAAACTTTCTTTCTCTTGAACTATCACCCTCACAGGGAGAAGTCGAGACTTCGCAAAGTCTAAGAACAGCAACTGCAAGAAAATAAATGATGAGAGCAAACGTGAAGAAACTGCTCTAGAGAACACATCTAATGACTGGAAACCATCTACTCTAAAAGGTAATATGTATGTATGCAGAACAGTTTATGTTTCCTGATGTCTTGTATCTGTGTTAACACATCCTTATATTTACTTGCGTATCTTCAGTATATTCAGATTCCCAGTTTTTCATTTCATCCTTCTACCTATTTTTGAACTGCCAGTCTGCACTGTCCCTCATTCATAGTAGTCCACTATCAAAGTTATCAGGAAAAGCCAAACAGATAAGGGAATGAGTGATCACAATTCAGTAGAACTAGGCTGGAATTGAATTCTAGATGTGTAAGGCAGCAACTTTAGTGCCACTCTGTTTCATATAAACCTATAATATTCTCTATAATTCATTTTAAATATGCCTGTGGTGTACAGGGAAGTGCATTGCTTAGCCCTGCTGCATCACATGTCCAGTGTCTTGGATTTAAAACGGTGCCTGGTTATTGTCTTTGTGGAGTTTAGCTGTTCTCCACATATGTGCAAGAATTTGTTTCTGGCTATTCTGCTTTTTCTCCCAGATTTTCAAAAAACATGTGGCGATTCCAAATTGGGCCAGTGTGGGTGTGTGTATGGGTGTGGGTGTGTGCAATTGGCTGGCATGACTGACTGTCCTGGGAAGGGTTCCTACCTTACATTCAATGCTGCTGGCATAGTCTCCAGCCCCCATGATCATGTTATGTTGCTTTCTATACAATTAATGCAAAGTAAAACATAATCTAAGGTATAAAACTGTAAGTAGCCCCTCTATTGACCAGGTCACTTATCACAAAGTGTACACAAATGCTTGTAGTACTTCCATTTTAGTTTTATGTAGAATATATTAATCTATCCACGCACACTGAGCCTGTATCTGCAAAGACTTATGTAATATTAAATTAAATTAATAAAAAGCGCACAAATGCTGTTGGGAATTGTTGCATTGACACAATAAAGGTGGAACTTGGGATATAATAGCATGTTTAATTAGAACAGGAGTCTAATTATACAGAGGAATTCACTGAACAAAACTCTGCAGCCAGAGGCGTCCCCAAGGATTGACTCTGAAATTCAACTGAAAGAGATAATTTTTAGTTTCAGAAAATGTACCATATAAATAAAAAGAATAAACTGTTAGATAAAGTTAAAATAAAAAGTTACTTTTTTATTGCTGGCACTGTCATAATAGCAAAGACGAATTCAGTTGACTTGATTTTATTTTTTTTATGGACTAGTTTGAGCCTTGGCAATATTTACTTACACAATAGAGTGGCATATAACTGTTGTATCTTATGGACTCATGAGAGGACTGAACAATAGGTATGAAGTGCTGCTGTTAGATGGGATGTTTTAAAAGGATTGCTATTAAACAGGCAGCTCTGATTCACATAAATCAAGAGTCTCACAAGAGCAATATTCAGACATTTTGGTTAAAAGAATGAAGCAAAGTCACAGTCACATCATTCTTGATTTATTTTTAACAGGAAATGGTTTTAGCTGTTCTGGGTCTTTGCTTTAGTGATCCAAATTTCAGATGTAGGCTTGAGTGTGCTGTCATTTTTTTATATTAACAGCATGATGACATCAAATGTCATATCGCCATTGGCCAATGTGGCTAGCATCAGGCATAGTAGCCATCAACTTAGTGGTGCTCATGAAAATAACCCACAAAAGAGGTGGCACTTCCGAAGAAACCCTGAAAAATCTGGCACTGCACTGTTATCATGAAAATAATGATAGAAGTGAATAACAAAAGTAATAATTCGAAAAATAAGCTAAAGCGAATCAGGATATTCTCAAATGAGATTTTGAACTGAACAACAACAGTAATAATGTGAAACAAAATTCAATAATGAATCAAGAGCATTCTCTGATTGGAGTCTAACAAAATTCTGATGTGCTTGAAAGTACAAAAGTGAAATTCTGATTTATTTTAAGAGAATGTGGTGGCCGAGATAAAAACAAATACTGTAAGAGATGGCTGGCAACTCAACCCGGGCAGAATGCCCCTGAAATGGAAGGATGGGGAAAGCCAGCTTTTCCAGGACACTGCCTCCCCAAAACGCTAGCTGGCAGCTCCCCTGGAGTGTAACGGTGCCCCGGATTCCTGCAAGGCATCATGGGCCTTGGAGTTCGGTTTTTCAGCCCTGTTGGGTATCGTGGGTGCCGCCAGGAGGAGCTGTGAGAGGACCATGCTTCGTCCATAGCCAGGAAGTACTATCAAGTCACAAGAATGGGAGCCCTGAAGTACTTTCTGCCTGATTAAAGAACTTTAATTTTCCGTCTGATCCGGAAGTGCTGGCAAGTCACATGGACAGACGAATAGAGGCATTTCAGGGTCAAGGACTATTTAAAGGTCTGTTGGAGAACCAGCAAGTGGGCCGGAGATGGGAGGTAGTGAACAGAGCTTGCTGGGAGGTGTGGAGGAGAGATTTCAAGAATTAAATATTATTGTGTTTATTTGTTTATTGTGGTGGAGGTGCTTTTGGGCACTATTTATTTAAAGAAAAGAAATTAAACAACTTCTTGGTGCTTTTAAAACATGTTGTCCATGTCTGTGTGTCGGGTTAACTGCTGGTATAGTGCCATCTAGTGTTACAATGCACAGAAGGAAGCACAAAAAAGTTTACAAAATTTTGCTTAACAAATAAAGAAAAGATGTATGTTTTCAACACAAAAAGTAAGTTTTGACAAACAAAGCAAAAACTTTTTAGCAGTCTATCGAGAACTGAGCTGAAAAAAGAACAATTATCATAGATTTTTGATGTTCTCCATTCTTAAAGCTTTGCCATTTTAACAAAGTAATAAGGATCATTCCAGTTACATTGTGATTTTGTAATGGAAGAATCAAATTTGGAAAACTGAAGGGTGGTGAGAATATCACTGACATCTTCATCAAAGAGGCAGCATTTACTATACTTCACATTCTCACACCTACATTTACAGTAGAGATAGTACTGTATTGTGTGAGGAATTGCATTGAATGGAAACCCTGCATGCTTTATGTACTGCTGGTGTGTACTCAACGTCATTTAGGGTCACAAGTCACTCATCACTCATTCAAAGGGCAAAACTGAGTTTGAGAATCTTTCTGTCAATTAGATTTTTGTCAAATTTTCTCCAGCATCTCTTTTTAGACCATTAAAAAATGCTTTCATGATGAGAGCAGGTCATTCAGCCCAACAATCTCACCAACCCGATTCTTCAAAATGCAGTTGAGTCAAGATTTCAAGATTCTAAAGTCCTACTCTCTACTACATAGCTTGATCATTTTTTGCACATGTCTATGATTCTTTGTGTGAAGTAAAACTTTCTAATTTGTCTGTCACTCATTTTAAAGTAACAACTAGAAAACATTGTACTGATTTCCTTCATAATTTTAAACACTTCAGTCTCCACAATCTCTAAAGCAGTACAGGGAAAAGGTTCAAGTTCTTCAAACTTTCTTCATAGGTCACATCCATCAGTTCCAAAATCAGCCTAGACACTTTAATCCTATTGTGCTGCTATTCTATTACACAATACCCCAAGGAAGCCCTCACTACTGCTTTAAAGTATGTAACTTAAGCATAACCTTCCTTGATTTGTACTCTGCACATCGTGCTATATAACTTAACATGTAGATACTGACAAGTCCATTTTGACTCCTAGATCCTTCTTATAAACTGCATTTTTAAATGTCATACCTTCCAATAAGTATTCAAATCTAACATTTTAATTTCCTAATTTTAACACTTTACATTTACTTACATTAAATTTTATCTGCCACAAACTTGCCCAAGCCTGTGAGTTGTCCATGTCCATCTGTAATGATTCAGCTGACTCTGCCTTATCTGCCCTTTGTCCTAGTTTAGTATCATCTGAAAAGCTTGTTGTTTATATTCTTATCCAGATAAGTTAAATATGTTAAAAACAGCACTCACCTAGGCACTGATTCCTGAATGACACCACTTTTAACATCACCTGATTCTGAAAAATGTCCCCTTACCATAAAAATGTGTTGTTGGTGTTTAAGCCAATGTTGTGCCCACCAACACACAGTGCTCTAAACCCCTATGTGTTTTAGTTTGATATCTTGCTTCCCATGTGGGACCTTCTTGAAATTCTTCTGAAAATCGTGATAAATAATATCATATGCATCACTCTCATAATATGCTTTCATGCTTTTTCATGGAATTCCAGCATATTAGTGAAACATGACCTTCCGGGTGTGAACCCATACTATTTGTCAGAACTCTTGCTCTAGACATGTGCTACTTGATCTTTTCTTTAATAATTTCTTCCATTAATTTACCACTGATTCACATTAAGCATACTGGCCTATAGGAACTTGCCCTATCAACCTTTTCATGCAACAAGACAATATTTTCTAGCCTTCAGTCTGTAGAAAGTTCCCTAGTGTGCAGAGATTTCTGAAAAAAAATGTTTTCTGCCTCACTGGCTTAATTATCTGTGGCTTCACATTGAGTTTAAGATGACAAAATATTGTTTAAAAATATGATAACAAAATTGTGGAAGGAATCCACAATCACATTCCAATATGCTCATAAGTGGGGAAATATATTCAGTTGTCACTTTATTAGGTATACATACCTGGTATTTGTCTAGTCCCCGTATCTTCATCTTCTGTTCTTTATTGGCAGTTGCACACCCACATAGCCCTTTGTTGCTGAAACCTTTCCATTTCAAATGCCGACATGCTGTGTTCAGAGATGCTCTTCGTCACACCATTGCTGGTAAAAAATTGTTTTTGTGCTCCTTTACCAAGTCTGGTCATTTTGCTGTGATCTCTTTCATTAATAAAAGTTTTTTATACACAAAGCTGTCTATAGCAGGATGTTGCTTGCTTATTGCATCAGTTTCTGAAAATGCTATTGACAATATAGTGTGAAAGTCTCAATGGGGCAACTGTTGAAACCATTGCCTCTAGCACAGACAATCACACCATAGTCAGACTCACTAAGATCATACATCTGCTAGGTCTAATGATTAGAATGCAGCCATAATATTGGCTCCTTAGAACAGCAGGATATTTGTGTCAACAGGCAGGTATGCTTAATAAAGTTGCCCCAGAGTGTTTCAATAATCCATTTTCCTAACCTGCTTATTTGAATTCAACATCATGGCTCTTGGATACTATGTCTTATCCTCTGAATAAGAGTGCAAGACACACTTACACACACACACACACACACACACACACACTTGCCCACTAATACAGGATTAGTTTAGAATCACCTACTAACTTAAACAGGTTGTCTTTGAGAGGTACCCCAACACTGACATTGACCAGGCCAGGTTCTGAACACAGGGTTGTGGAGCTGTAAAGTAGCAGCTGAACCACTGACATTGCCATATTGTGATCTAGAAAAATCTAACATCAAGGAATGATTGTGTCTAGCATGGAGTGTTAGCTGTGAGAATGAATTGGGTTCAACCCTGGGAAATGCACTGTGTAAAAGTCATTCCATCTCAAAGCCGCAGCGGTGACAAAAATAACCACCATAACAACAACCAATCATGATAATTTCACACTTAACTGGTATTAAATCATTTTTTGGATGTGTATAATCCACATCAAGTTCTGGGAGGCCTCCACTAAATAATGGCAGAGTGACTGTTCCTGTAGTGGTCAGGCACGCTTAATGTACTGACTGTTATCTTGTCCATGTGCTATCAGAGTATGCAGACCAAATCAGAATGATGGAACTTTACAGAGTGCTACATTTAAAATGCTCCAGGTTTGAGCAGTTGTGGTACTCCAGTATGGTTGGGGTTCAGCAGTGGTGGGATTCTCAAGTTCCAGAGTGTCATAACACTTGTGATGGACAACTTGCAGCTCAACCCGGCTGGGACACCACTGGAATGAAGGGATGGGGGAAGGCAGCTACTTGCTGACACTGGCTCCCCCAAAACGCTAGATGGCAGCTCCCCTGGAGTTTAGCGGTGCCCCAGATTCCCACGGGGTATCCTGCGACTTGGAGTTCGGTTTCTCAGCCCTGTTGGGTGCCGTGGGTGCTGCCATTGGGAGCTGTTGAAGGACCCAGGGACTCACCTTTTCCCCATAGCCCAGAAGAATGAGATAGTCATGAGGACGGAAGCCCCAAAGTACTTCCGGGCCGAAGAAAAAAAAAACAGTTCATCATTAGACCCTGAAATGCTACCCACTCACGTGGTCAGAAGGACAGAAGAACTTCCAGGTCAAGGACTATTTAATGGACTGATGGGAACCCAACAAGTGAGCCGGATTAGGGAGGCATTAGACAGATTGCTGGGAGGTGTGAAGGAGAGAATTGTGTTCATTGTGTGATTTACTTGTGTTTATTTGTGGCTCTGGTGCTGGAGAGGCACTATTCAAAGAAGAAAAATGTTAAAATACTTCTTAGTACTTTTACCTTGTGCCCTGATGGGGCAATAGCGACCCCTAGCATTTCACACACTCTTTTCTTAACTTTAAGATAATACTGTTTTTGTACAATACACCAGTCAGTGTCTGTCAAGGAGCATCAGCACCCCCATAAGAAATCTCTGGAAGCAAAGAACTTCCTCAGCATTTCTCCTGGCAGAGCCCAAGAAATACTTTCACACATACTAGTATTGCACAATAATGACAAAAAAGTAGCAATATGTAATAGAAATGGAAAGCAAACAATGTAATATGATAAAAGTGAAACAAAATAAAAATATACTGTATATAAAAAATAGTATTTCATAAGCTGACTGTTTATATGAGTTTCAAACTTATTGAATACACAGACCACAAAGGTGCACTTAATATTGATGGAAATCCTTTGCTTCCTACAGGGACAAAAGCAGATTGATATCAAGACCTGCTTTAGAATGTCTTGAGGAAATAAGGAAAAATGAAAGTTCCAAAAACTTAACAGCAGAAAGTTTAGTGATAGCAGTAAGCAACCCCTCACCCGGACAGTCAGCTGCAGAAAGTGAATGAACCAGTGAGCCTTTAGTGGCTTGGACTGCAGTCTTTTTTGTTTCATAGTTTACAGACAGTTGAAACAAGAGTAATGAAATGACACTGATGAAAAGCAGATCTAGGGAGGAGAGCCATGGTAACTTTTTCACCCCAAGACTCATCAATAAAAGGAATGTGTCGGCGAGATGCATTTAAGGTGGCTAGACATGTTTCTAGGGACCTTCATTCTGTGTTATGGAACTTTTTTTTTTCTTTGCTGTATTTTAAAAGCATCACTATACTAAAACTAACATATTTGTACTAAAGAAAGGCCACGTTGACATACTCTAGAGGTTTTAATGGCCTTCCGTTATCTTGACATTTTCTTACACGAATAAAAAAAAACAGATTGGGTTAAGCTGTCTTGACTTACTTTACAGAGGAAACAATAGTAGTCTTGAAAAAACTTTAGAAGGAGATATAAATTATACTTTTACCTTTCAACATTCTCAGAAGCAAATGGGTTTCATCACCCTCAGCTCTGGGACAGGCTGTCGTCCAAGAGAATGCGGCAGAGTAGCGAGAGGATGATTTAGACAAAGGTCCCCGGGTTATGTCAATCTGAAAGGCTTCAAAAAGCCTGAGTTCACATCAAGCTGACTCTTGGTATCCACATCCTCCTGAGTATTAGTGTCATGTTTGCTGCATTTATTTTAATACAATTTAAATCTGATGGTATATTAAAACCAGCTAGCAACTGCATAACATTGTAAACTCATACAATACAGCCGAATTCATAAGGCACAAGGATGTCATCACCATATTAGATTTAAAAAAAGCATGAAACATAGGGATGACCACAGACCACTGACCAATTTGATCTGGTCAGAAGGCAACTACAACTATTGGAGAGAATAGATGGACATGATGGTAGCCTAAGCTCTTTGCTTCCCATTCCCTTGTGTACTCTGTGCTAGATTTTTGACATGTTTATCTTTAAACTCCACATTGTACTCTCATGTTGAAAGTCAGAACCTCTCAAGAACAATTGCAGGATTATAGAACCAGAGAAGAGTTGGTGATTTGAGAGTAAGAACAACAATACTAGAAGAAGGAGTAAACCTAAAAAGGTATAAGGGTCTTAAGTGCAAGAAGACCAGACCCATTTTGTATGTTGTACACTACAGAGTGTATTCAATTTACCCTTTGTAGCTTGGCTAAGTCCATGGGACCCCGGAAAGAAGAATTCTCTAAGGGGAGGGGTGAACCAAAATGCAAGGGTGCAACTGTTTTCAGAACTCTTACAATACTAAACTATAGCAGTAGAGTGTTGTACCGTGTTAGCCATAGATTGATACAGGAGAAAGTAGGGTGAAATGACACCTTTTATTAGCTAACTAAATACATTACAAATACAAGCTTTCGAGGCAGCTAAGGCCCCTTCACCGGGCAAGGTGTAACCTCAGTGGGCTCATTTCTTCCATCAAATTTCACCCTTCTTTCTCCTGTATCAATACTAAACTATGACATTACTAGGCAATCGATGAAGAAGAAGGTCACAAGGAAAGATGGGGAGGTAGACCTGGGGATTCACTCATCCTTTTGCTTTTTCCCCAACTTGAACTTCAATTCTGAGGAGGAACTTTGACTCCAAACTGGCTCCTCCAATGGAATCATCTTTGCTAAGTAATCAATTTGTTTAAAAGAACCCCAGAGATCAAGACAGAGTTAATAAACCACAATTGAAATAAATATAGCAGTCTACATTAAGACATTAAACTGCTAAAATGGTCTTGTACAACACCTCCTGAACCACAAAAAATCATTGAACAGGTTTTTTCCTGGGTGGGCCCCTCAGCTTTTTTTCTGATCTTATTTAACAGTGTTTATTAATGGTTTAAATGATTATAATATTCTGGATATTCAGAAATGTCTGCCACTCTGACTTTACATCAATGCATATTCTTTTAACAGATTTCCACTTTCCAGATGCTTCAACCCCGTTAAGATAGCCGACTTTGACACTTTTAGAATTAGGCTGCCTTATCAGAAGTGTTTGGTTGTACGATGAAGGGCCATTGCTCAGCCTGTCTGGCTAAATAATCACAAGTGTTTACCCTTTTGGTCACACAATGTAAATTCAAGAATGGCAGATACTCAAAGAAAACTTAATGAATGAGCTTATAACTTAACAGCTTATACTACATGATACCATTTTAGATGGTGCTTATAAGGAACAAGGGACACAACCAAAAAGGGAACACTGCCTAGATGTAAACAAGAATTACATCAAGAGCAGCAAGAAGTTATAGCACTGCTGCCATTAGTTTCTGGAACCTCATTAAGTTTCTAAGTTTCCTTTTGTGCAGTATTTGCATGCTAACATAGAATAAAGATAAGCCATTTGGTTAATTGTTAAGCACAAATTGTGGCTATAAATATAAGTTTGCCCTGTGATGTATCAGCATCTCATACAGGCTTCTTTCAGAAAATGTATGTATAAGAGGTCAGACTTTCTAAACTATCTCTATGAACAACAACGATCTTTGAAATACTATGATCACAGATATAAGTCAGTCATTCTGTAAATCAGAAAAAGCAAAAAAGGAGTTGTGATTGAGCATGGCAGGGGATTGAACATTTTATAAAAATGTCTCCAAAGTGAATACCTGGCCATTTGATATTATTAGATAAAAGTGAAGAAGCACTCAGGCAAATAATACACAGTTCAGCTGCAGTCCTGGATAATGGTTGACTGAAAGTTTTTCTGATAGTGAGCAACACTGGAATGCCACAAGGAACAGTCCTCTTTCCTTTTCTCTTCACTCCTTACACCTCAAACTGATAAATATAACAGAAAGTTATGTCACTTGCAGAAACTCTCCGATGATTCTGCAGTTATGGGGTGTTATTAATAAAGGGGCTGAGACAGACTATAGGAGTCTGGTGGAGAGCTTTGTTTCTTTTTGCAAAGAGAATTGTCTTCATCTTAATATCAGTAAAACCAAAGAACTGGTATTGACTTTCACTGTACCAAAGAGCCTCTACGTCCAGTCACTATTCAGGGAGTGGATGTAAAGGTGTTGCACTCCTATAAGTACTTTGGGGTCTACATTAATGACCGGTTTAACTGGTCTCAGAACACAGAGGAACTACTGTATATAAGAAAGGACAGAGCAGGCTCTTTTGTCTTAGGAGACTGTGTTCCTTTAATGTGTGTAGCAGTGCAATTTTCTACACTGTTGTGTGCTGGGCGGGTAAAAGCACTTCGATGGAAGCTCACCAAATCAAGAAGCTAATTAAAAGGGCAAACTCAGCTATGGGATGCACTCTGGACCCCACGGCGGTATCAGCAAAGGACAGAATTAAAATATGATTGAGTGCCATTATGAACAATGCTGCACATCCTCTCTATGACACACAAACATTGAGTACTTTCATCCATCAAATTATTCAACAGAAGTGTGTGAAGAAACGTTACTTGGGCTCCTTAATACCAAAAGCAATACATCTGCATAATGTCTCACTGTGACTGTAAATGAAAGTGAAGGTCTGTGATATGGTTTGAATATCTGTAGCATCAATAACACTCTCCACGTGTATGCAGGAACATCGTAATACAGTCAGAAGAAAGGACCCATGGTCTCTGATTTGCACACATACAAGTTTGACCGGACACACATTTAAATGGAACTCAATGCAAGTAAAATTGAAGGCTAATACTAAAAGTGCCAGAGAACTGGCTTAAACATGGCTATCCAATTAAAACGCCATTAACTGCCATTTGGACATGAACCCAGCATATGCAGGCTTGAAAAGACAAACATGTATATAATAAAAAAGACTTCCAAAACCCGCCAAACCCCACCTAACCAAGTTACCCACATCCTATAACTCTCCCCTCCTTAATTGCTGTATATTGCTTTGGAGTCCTGTAAGTCTAACCATTTTTCTCTGATGATGATTCCTGATAGGAGTCACAAGATTAGGAATAAAAAAAACATTTTAAGATACGTGTTTCATTTTCGCCATTTGTCTGTTTCCAGGTAGAAGTTTATTAATTTATTTACTAGGGGGCTTTGCCCCTACTCGCTTTGCTAGCCAATACACCCCGGCCTGCGCTACGCACCAGCCACTTCGCGTCTCTGCCACTCGCGTTGTGAAGAGGGGGGCTGAACGCACCCCCTCTTAAACGATGATACAATGGGAAACAAATACTTTTTTTTTACCTCCTCTTTGCTCGATCAGCTGCTGGCTTGCTGCTGCTGCCGTGCCACATGATCTGCATCTTGCACGACGCTTCAAGCATTTAAAAGCCTGTACAGCAGCTGTCCTTTTGTCTCACTGCTTTGTCTCTCTTCTCCCCCAGACATCCTCTACTCCTGTTGGAAGTCCCACTCCCGAGGCGCGCCCCTATGAAGAGGAAGATTTTTCTATTCTTTTAATTGAGAGACGGAACTCCAACTATACACGGAACTCAGTTCACTCCTGAAAGAGACTTATGTTTGTTTAAAATGTTTGAATAACGTTTCTGTTGTTAAACGTTAAACTCTCCTGCGTATCTGTGCAACTCTGTCACCCAAGCGTGACAGCATATGTGGATTTCATTTTCACCAAACAACACATCTTTTAATTCTCATTGGAAAGAAACACTAATTTTCCCTGATGGCATCATGAATTAAAAGATCTACACGTCTCCGACTTAAAGTTTAGATCCGAACAATATATTCAACCTCTTTTCTCTGTTCTATTATTTCACCGAGTAATAATTTCTGTTTGTTTGCACTATCATTTTTTGAGTCTTTTGAATTTTCGTACTTCCATTATCTCTAACTTGCTCTGCATGTTTATAGCACCAACGTTTTTGAATTCTTTACTACGTTCTACTAGATTTTTTTATATAATAAAGAGATTTATTTATTTGTTTGCTTGTTTGTTTGTTTATATAATGAGCTTTGTAAAAAGCCACATTTCCCCCTGGGAACAAAAAATCTATCTATCTATCTATCTATCTATCTATCTATCTATCTATCTGGCTATACAAAAGGTGATTAAAGTCAGGTTAGTTACGGAAGTTGAAATTGATTTTTCTAATTAATTTCATTCTAGTTTTTTTAATAAATTTTGCCATTTAAATTTAAACTAGTTAAATATTTGAAGAAACATTATTTATAACCAGCCATCTAGTACTTATGTCCATTTGTTCATTTTAATAGTACACCACATACTAAAAGATGTGCCCTTTTATCTTGAGACTCTGGAATATTCCCCAAATAACTGGAGAAGTTTTTTTTCTATTCTTTGTCTTTATTTGAAGTGTAAAAGACCTAATTAAAGGGCTCAAGGAACAGATAAACCAAGACAATGACTTAGTCGGTATCTTGCCTTACTGTATGTGCCAAAGCTATTGGTCTGAGCAGCTGGAATGACTCTTATTGAGACAATGTGACATACAGATGGGAAGCCCATTACAGTTAAAAAGATCAGCTAGAGCAAAGACCATTATTAGCACTGCTCGGACCATATCCCACTTTACTATAAAATCTGTTAATGTTTTTTCAAAATGTAAAGGCAATAAACTTAAAGTATGTGGTAAGTTTTTTGCAAAAATGATTTGTGAGGAATACTTTACATTTATTGTAGTCAGCTATAATAGTGTTGTCTTTGATCTATAACAGCTGGCACAGTGGTGCAGTTAAGACAGTTAAGAATTCATTATATAAAAGTCTTCCAGCTTTCCCTATTCTAAAGAAATGGAAAATACATAGGAGGTAGGACTGCATAGCAAGTTGGTCTGAGGCAGACAAAAGGTCAAGAATACTGGAAATCAGAAAAAGAATCAAAGGAAAACCACAAAACACTAGGCCAAAAATCAATGTCAAAAAACAAAGCAAAGGGCATTCCGCTATGCAATTAAACTAAATGAAACTATTTTTTATTATAAAGAGTCTCCAATACAAAAGTGTCAGAAGGGTGTGCAGCTGCTTTTATAGGAGGAACATGATGCACCAATATGTGACTTGGCCACTGCACAGCAACAGGCACAGTGATGATAAACAAACATGGCTATGACCATGCAGGTATAGTCCAAAAACAGAGCATAATATGGATTCGTCAGCATAAAATGAAATAATGTATTACAAAACCAAAGAACAAATGCAAATCAAATCAATAAAGCCAAGAGGTTCCAAAAATATGATTATAATATATAGAATTTAGTAATGAAATGTGCCAGTTGACTCATTTTATCAATGGATAGTACTACGATAATATGCATGTTTACTGCATATGTGCTGTAAGAGCCATTTGCTAGTTACATACGATATATAAAGGTTAGCGCATAATCTATGGCAGATTCTTTTAACCCCCATAAATTGAATTGAATTGGTATATTCTAACTATTTCTAACCTCTCTGACTAAACATTATTCTCAGTTAGTGATCAGCTTTGCCATGTGTAAGATGTAGAGGGAACATGGTTTTAAACTGTGCCTGTTGTACCTTTCATGCCTTGTGTACCTTGTGTGTATGTTTTGTGTGCCAAGTAACATGTAAGACAAAGCACTTAATTGATGGTGCTGCAGCGTATGTTTAAAGCGTACAGAAGAAAAAGTTAAAAATCTTTAAGTATAGAAACAACTAAAGTTTTACAAGAAAAGCCTAGTTTACAGAAGAAACATTTTTTCTTTTTTTTGCCTTTTATTCTGTATGTAATAACTTTTTTCTTTATTCTTGTGTGAATTTTTTGCTTTGAATTTTCACTAAATATTTTAAAACAAACTTTTGGACTGAGAAATTTCTTTTGGCATGCATTTTACCTGTGCTTGAACTTGCCTTACACTCCTGCAGCTACATGTGCATTTTGACATGTTTTAAAGAGGTTTAGGTTCAGAATTAAAGATTTGAAATCTGTTTTTTATTTTAATTTGTCTTGACAATGTATATTTCATTTAATTTCCTGTTTTTGTTGTTTACGCAGTATTCCAAGTATTGTCACATGCCACCTTGGTCGCATTTCAGATGCCATTGAAAGTGATGCTGTAAATATAGTTGGTCTCACTATTCCCTCAGTGGACAGCTATTAACTTCAATTTCAAATAGGCCCTAGCTTTTTTTATCTGTTTTTTGGCTTTGACTTTTGTTTCTGGTTTTGCAATTTGGTTTTGGTAGCACAATCTTTTTTATTCTTTGATTTGTAATGATCCCCACCTGACCCAGACTTAGATTTCTGATTTGCATGGTCGTCTCCCATTCCACCTTTTGCTCGCAACAATTACAGTAGACTCTGGACCATGTAACAAATATTACAGCAGAGCTTGAGCACAATGCTGAATTACAACCTCAGTGGTGCCACTGACACACATATCAAAGCTGAACCCCTGCACCCCTGCAATAGGGATGTGGGGTAATGTAGAGGTTACTGTGTTGCATTACGGCTCCAGAGCTCTAGTTTCAAATCCTGTCCTGGATACACCATTTGTGAAATGTGCACATACTAACTATGTTTTTAAATAAGTCTGTGATGGTCTGGCACTTATTTGTGCCCAAAGGTCCCCTATTTATTGGAGAACCTTCAACTTTATTCACAAGGTGTATTAATGTACTATTTAGAAAGAGATGGAAAATATTTTAATGAAAAGGATCAGGACTAGTAGATGTGATCTAAATAACCCTCCAAGTTTATACAAGAAAAAAGACTAAGCCGATCTTCAAACTTTAATCCATCCATCCATCCATCCATTATCCATCCCGCTATATCCTAACTACAGGGTCACGGGGGTCTGCTGGAGCCAACACAGGGTGCAAGGCAGGAAACAAATCATGGGCAGGGCGCCAGCCCACCGCAGGGCACCAAACTTTAATTAAAATCTGAAAATCAGTTACAAAGATGAGATACAATAAAGTCAGAAAATCAATAGCAAAGTAAACTGCAAGTAAATTTTTTTCAATCCAATGTGAGGTATGGCCCATGTCTTTACCCGCCCAGGATGCCTCTGGGATGGAAGGACTTGTGGAGAGAAAATGCACAGGGTATTATCTCCCTCTGAGCACTAGATGGCAGATGGGTTGTAGTGGTGCCTTGGATTCCCACAGAGCAGTATGGAACATGGAGTTCTTTTACTCAGCCCTGTTGGGTTCTGTGGGTGTCACCAGGGGGCGCTGTACATCGAGGGATTTCCATTTCACCCTGGAAGTGCTTTCGGATCACGTCTATGGAGCTCCAGAAGTAGTCCCAGGTGGGAGATAAAAGGAGCTGCCTGCCTCACCTGGACGGGCCAGAGTCAGGAGGAGGTGGACAAAGCTTGCCAGGAGGAGTGGAAGAGGCAGTTAGAGAGAGAAAGAAACATAAAGAGTTGCTGTATTGTGCTGTGCTTATTGCATATACTTGTGATTGTGGCAAGAAATACTTGTTGTAGAAGAGTTTCCCACAATAAAGACCCTTTGGGCTTTTAAATTTGTGTCCATGTCTGCTTGTATTGGGTGTAACACCAATCTCAGATCATTTGGTTCAGAGTGTACCGCTCTAATTGCTGTCACATTGAGATAGCATGGGACGCAATTCCAAGAGGATCCTGGAGTGGATCATCATGAAAATCAGCATAGTATGGCTCTAAAACGGTGGTGCTCATAACCAAAACAAAACAGTGTTGCATCAAAGCAATAATAATTTCTAATTTTAAAACAAAAAAATAAAAATGGCAGAATTGAATTCCTTGAAGTAAACAACAGTTACAGAGTAAATAAACCTAAAACATAGCATGCATCCATCCGCTTATCGAGTTTTGGGATAAAGATATCAAATCTATTGCTGATCAGTGCAATAAACTCAAATGTAAATAAAATATTAGCAGTGACAGATTGCTGATAACATGGGCAGTGTTCAAAAGACAAGTACTTAGTAATTTATGTGCTGCAAAATTGGAGAGATATACAGTGAGAAAGTATATTGTATAAGCATTATCAAATTGATTTTCTGGAATATCTGAACTTAATTCTAAAACAGATAGGAAGCCAGTGCAGGGTTGTCAGCAGGGAGGTAAACCCTGAGAAGTGCTAAACAAGTCTATGCTGGTATTAAATGTTTTCTGTGTCATGTTTCAAATAACAAGTGATTGTAGGTTATAAAACTTTGTAAAGTTAGTCTGACTCACTTTACTTGAACCATAGTGCATTGAAATTACCACTCAAGAATTTTACAACTGGTATTGATTCTTTAAATCCGTGCAGAGTAATGAAAAATGGAGAAAAAATAATTACCTCTAAAACCTGGCCTTGGGGCCTTCACCTCAATTATAACCAATGTCAGCTGTGTCTTCAAAAAAAAAATTATTGTCACAGCATAGAATAACAGATTCTCAAAAGACACAAATTAATGCATCCATCTTCTGAATGCACTTTTTTTTTTTTAAATATATTGTGGTGGCACGGTGGCGCAGTGGTAGCACTGCTGCCTCACAGTTGGGAGACCCGGGTTCGCTTTCTGGGTCCTGCCTGCGTGGAGTTTGCATGTTCTCCCCGTGTCTGCGTGGGTTTCCTCCGGGTCCTCCGGTTTCCTCCCACAGTCCAAAGACATGCAGGTTAGGTGGATTGGCGATTCTGGCCCTAGTGTGTGCTTGGTGTGTGTTTGTGTGTGTCCTGCGGTGGGTTGCCACCCTGCCCAGGATTGGTTCCTGCCTTGTGTCCTGTGTTGGCTGGGATTGGCTCCAGCAGACCCCTGTGTTCAGATTCAGCGGGTTGGAAAATGGATGGATTTATTTTTTATTGTTTTGTGCCCTCCCCCACCATAACCTGTCATCAATGCGGAAGGAGTAAAAGCTTTAGATTCGTCAAAAATTTTGATCTCTGGTTTTCAATGGATTTCAACATTTTAGGGTCCCCTGATACTGAAAATATCAATATCTCGATGATGGATGTGCGTCTGTGTGTGTGTCTGTGTGTTACAGTTTTGTGAGGACGGCCTAGAGCTAAAACAACTGCACGGAAAAACACCAGACTCGAAACCTACGTCTGTTATGAGATGACAATGTGCTGATTAGTTTTTGAGCCAACTCATGCAAGAGAAAGTGGCACTCTAGGGAAACCCTCAAATACAGTAATTCTGCAATTAATTATGAATTCTTCTCATCAATTGCTATCGTAATGACCTATTTTATTATCCTAATGATCAGCATCAAAGAGGTAAATAATTACTAAAATGTTATAGAATAATTTGGTGTAACTTGGTTCCTTGGGTACTGACGCTCAGGTCTGAATTTTTTGTAATATGGTTATATGGATGCAAAACAAAGCTTATCAAGATAAAAAAAGCATGAAGAACAATTCAGATGTGAACCATTGTTAGCACTAGTTTTTTGCTGGGCACACTCTTAAGTAGTGTCTGAGAGCTCCAGGGATCTGGTTTCAACACCCGGACCAGTCACTCTTTATGTGTAGTTTTTTTTTTCCTTCTCATCTACTTGGATTTTCTTCAAATAAACTATTGTCATCCAGTAACCTTTATCCAAGCAATGGCATGCATAAATAAAATCTCACACACTAACCTGGACTGTACACAACAGTCAATCACCAGAGGGTAGCAGTTGGTTGAAGCATACAATACTTGTGATTTAAAACGATACTTTTAAAATACATCTGAGCACACTACAATAATAGAAATAAGATGAGTCACTTTCCTGAATCTGAAAATGAACATATAGTTTTTTAGAGTAGAAGTAGCCAGACTTTGTCTTGGACAGTCACAGTGGCGACAGATTTTTATTATGGCCAGCTGATCATCAGATCTGATCATCATATTATTTAACTCGACTTATTATTTAGTTTCCTTTTGACAATAATGCAGTTTTTTTTTATGTTTCACATTATTTTCCATTTTCAACATTTTTCCCAACAGTAGTAGCTGATAAAGGAAGGTTAAGACACCTGAAAATTACAGAAAATTTCACACTTGCACAAAAAACAAACTTCACAGTACATGGACAGTGTTCACCTGGCAGTTGGGAGTTTGGGCTTAATTGGAAGTGTAGTGGGTGAAAGCTACTAATGGTAAAGGTAAAGAACTAAAAGATACCTTTACTATTTGTAAATACCAACCTAAAAAGATTTTTAAAGTCAAAATAAATGGCAACATTTTGAATAAAACAACATCTAAACAAGAAAGACATATGAGCAAAAATAAATAAGACTAGAGGGTGTATAATTAGAAGCTAATGACTAGCGGTTTTTGATTGAAGAATGAGTGCCAACTGAGCTTGCTAACCCCACTAATGTACATTATAAAATGAGTAAAACAATCTCCGGTGATGGGACTGTAAATGTTGTTTTCTGGAAACAGCCAATGAGAATGGCGTCATGGTAAAGTATGTTGTCAGGCAAGATTGGGAATGATAACTTCATCAAGTGAGAAAAGACAATTTGTAGTATCATGTGCATCTGAGGAACAACTATAGCTAGGGACCAAAGCTGTTCCTAGCAATGGATAGTGATGCCTAAAACAGGCACATTTTGTAAAAGTACCCGGCTGGGAGGATTTCATAAGGGAAGGACCAGGGTAAAGAGCTTGCACGGAGCAGTACCTCCCCCGGGATAATACACGGCAGTTCCTGTGGCTTGCTACCATGCCACAATTCTGGAACATAGAAGCTCAGCTCTGTTACCGCCTGTGGCCACTGCCAGGGGACATATGGGGAATGGCGGAACCCTTCTCTGCAGAACTGCCACCACTTTTAGAAGTGCTGCTGGAAGGAGATTACAGGACACCTGTAGCACTTCCGGATGCTCTATAAAAGGAGCCACCTCACTCAATTCAGGGAACCAGAGTCAGGAGGAGGAGGAGGACGAAGCTTGCCAGAGGAGGAGTGGAGATGGAAGAGAGATTGAAGCAAGGAGAAGAAAGTACTGTATATTGGTGCTCTGTGCTGTGTTGTATGTTGTACTGTGCTGCAGTTGGGAAACAAAAAGCGCTTCCCATGCTTTAATAAAAGCCTTATTTGCGCTGGATATTGGGGAGCTGGCATGCCCCCTGGTGGTCGTATGGCGAATTTGCAATTGCAAAACAAGAAACTCACTAAGAAGTGTTTTTTGGGGGTGTTAAGGTTTTTTTTTTCAGTAGAAAATAAGAAATATTGCTTCATAGAATCTTGTTCACATTGCTTTGTTAACCTGTGTTCTTTCCTGCAGCTTAATAATGCATGTAATCCATACTACACTGGTAAAATCAATTTACTTGTGCCTCTCATTCACATCACTGCAGAGGAGTACAGTAAATTTTATGCTGCATATTTTCCTCATGAAGACACACCAAACTGTACCATCGGGCACATTATTTTTCTTCCACTGCCAAACACTCCTTTAACCATCCCTCCATTACCTGCTCTATCCTAGTTGAGGATATGCATACTTCTAGAATTTTTTTTCCACTGGGGAATTTTATGTAAGTTCTAAATGACAGGCAGAAGCACACAGATTTAGTGCAATAAAAACTCCACCAGACAGGAGCTACTGTACATAGCCGTGTTTTTTGTTTTTGTGTAGCGAAATACTGAATTTCATTGTGAATTAAATTTTGTGTGTCTCATAACTAGTAATAGATTTTTTGCTTTTGAGCACTCCATATTAAAGAAAGAAAAAAGACAGACAACCCAAACTAAGTTTAACTAATTAATGAGGAAAACCAGTTGATCAGAATAAAATAATACTTTCAAATGTATCCAAATGGCATTACACTAAGTGACTGAAAAGGTAGTTCTGGCTCAGGTAAGGTAGTAATACTCTCTGATTATAGCACCAGAATGGTGATGGGTTGCATGTCGATTAGAACAGTGAAGTAACAATTCCTCTGTACTCTGTAAATGTGACAATAAAGGCCAGATGAACCTTTGTACCTATGACACTGGGGAAAGAGAAGAAGAAGAAGAAGAAGAAGAAGAAGAAGAAAAAGGTAAACTGTAATGCTCCATAGTTTCCTAAGCCTATCAAAATGAATGTGCTTGGCACAGTCAAAGTTTAGCTTGCAAGTGTCTGAACAGCCTTGTGATGTCAGTACAGTAATCCCTCGCTATATCGCGCTTCGACTTTCGCAGTTTCACTCTATCGCGGATTTTAAATGTAAGCCCATCTAAATATATATCACAGATTTTTCGCTGGTTCGCGGATTTCTGCAGACAGTGGGTCTTTTTATTTATGCTACACGCTTCCTCAGTTTGTTTGCCCTGTTGATTTCATACAAGGGACGCTATTGGCAGATGGCTTAGAAGCTACCCAATCAGAGCATGTATTACATATTAACTAAAACTCCTCAATGCTATAAGATGCTTGATTATTCTTTTGACTGCTTGATTGTTTGCTTGTCTCTGCCTCTCTCTCACCCTCTCTGACATTCTCTGCGCCTGACGGAGGGCTGTTTGCACAGAGGCTGTTTGCTTAAAAGATACTGACGCTCCTCTAAAAAAATGCTGCTTTATTGCGGTGCTCGGCATATTTAAAAGCACAAAAGCACACGTATTGATTTTTTGATTGTTGCTTTAATCTCGCTCTCTCTCTCTGACGTTCTCTGCGCCTGACGGAGGAGATGTGAGCAGAGGGGCTGTTTTTCCTCTAAAAAATGCCGGCAAACTTAAAAGCACACATATTGATTTTTTGATTGTTTGCTTTTCTTTGCGAGCGCTCCTCTCTCTCTGTCCCTCTGAAATTCTCTGCTCCTGAAGAGAAGAAGATCTATTTGCATTCTTTTAATTGTGAGAAAGAACTGTCATCTCTGTCTTGTCATGGAGGACAGTTTAAACTTTTGACTAAAGGGTGTTATTTCATGTCTAGAGGGCTCTAATAATGTTAACTGTGTGGGAGAGTTTATAAGGGCTTATAATATATAAAAATAACTACACAAACATATGGTTTCTACTTCGTGGATTTTCGTCCATCGCGGGGGGTTCTTGAACGCAACCCCCGCGATCGAGGAGGGATTACTGTATATCCAAACTTCAAGTGTCCATAGCCAATGGAGACCTTTAAAACATGGTCATAATAAATAGCATGAAATGTAAAAGTAACAAATCTTCTGGACAACTTCAGGAAGGCTCATTTATGACTGAAAGACAGCTCCAACACTTACAGAAATGTTGGAAAAAAATGTTGGAAAAGAAAAAAAATGATTTTAAAGCTTTTATATCTCTTACACTTCTTATTAATTGGGATCATATCAATTGGCTCTCTTCTCTTCTCAATACAGCAATGCAGTTTCAAATAGATCTTGGACCCTGAAGCACAATAGATACTTGTTTAGTTTGCTAAATATCTCTGGTAAGATTTTGGTCCCCGCATTATAAAAAGAACATAATAGTGTTACAACGTTTAATAAATAGTTACTGGACTTAAACTAAGGTGGAGATGTATGGTTTACGAGAAAAGGCTCACTTAGTCAAATATGTTCAGATTAATAAAGGGGAACCAAAGAAAAGACCTGATAAATGTATGAAGTGAATAAGAGTGGCACAGTAGCACAATAGTAGAGCTGCTGCCTCATAACTACGAGGCTGGGGTTTGCACACTGGAGTTCTCCCCATGTCCGTGTGGGTTTGCTCTGGTTTCCTCCAATGGTCTAAAGACATGTAGGTTAAGGTGAATTGGTGTTGCTAGATTGACGTGTGTGTGTGTCTGTGTCTGTGTATGTGTGTGTGTGTGTGATTACCCTGTGATGGACAAGCTACCCTGTCTAGGTGTTCTTTCAGCTTTGCACTCAATGATTTTTAGGACATGCTCCAGTTGCCCCTAACTGTGGATAAGCAGGTAAAGAAAATCAATGAGTAATGGGAATATATTTAAAGTTAATGTCTGGTGTTCATGTTTTTAAAAAGTTCCTTAACAAGAACATGAGTGAGCAAATATTGGAAAACGCTTTTTTCCCTCAAAGGATTACAGATGGGACCAGATAATTATCAGTATGGTTGAGAGAGCTTCAGATCTCAAATAAATACCAGAAACCCTCAAGCAATTTAAGATAACACACATCATTAAAGTATATACATTTTTATCAGTAACAGCATCAGTAATGGAAATAATACATTTAAAATATTACCTAAACATTTTATTAAAATTTCTAACTGTTGCAACATATTACCAATGTATGAATTGCATTATATTATTCCCAATGAAACTTTCTCGCATAAAGAATAAAAAAACAGAATATGAATTACAAAGGAATGGATGGCAATACTGGGCAGGCAGTATGGTGGCTAAGGTTTTGGTCTTTAAACAACAGACTTGCTGGTTCAATTTCTGTCTCCATCTCCCTGAGGGCTCCTAAGCAAATCACTTACCCTGTCTGTGTTCAAGTTGTAAAAAAGAAAGAGAAAAACATGTGTAAGTAATAGTACTTTATCCTAATACCATATGTGGCCTTGGATAAAGGTGTCTGCTAGATACTTAATAAAAATGACACCATAGGAAGAATACAAAGAGCACCATCCATTAAAATCTGCTATAGGTTGATCCAATACAAGTAAACTTGACAATTTTCAGCTTTTGTTAAAGTACATCCCTAAATCAATATGGAACTGAAGGTGCTATGGGGTTGTTTTGGATAAGAAAAATAAATGGCAAAATAACAATAACAATATGACCTCTTTATATTCAATAATAAATGCCACCATGTTACACTAAATACCAGCCAAGGGGAGCCCCATCTGGTACCTCTCAAAGGAGGCCTAAAAGTGGTAAGGATTTATTGAGACAACAAGGGCAGCAGACAGCAGAGCAGAATCCAGTGGGTGCAAACTGAAGCAAAACATATGGCAAAGGTAGGCAAGGCAATGATCACATCCCTGACTAGCTGCATGCTATCCTGGGTCCATTTTAAATGAATAATAAACTGTTTCAACCTGTGTCTAGGCTAAGTTGAAAAGAAAATATCTCAGGAGTGGCTTTCCGCTCATTTTCTGAGAATGTAAATAACTGCAAAACTCTGTTCTCAGCATTGTTTTTGGAGGTTATTTGTGGGCTTTCGGCTTAACCCTGTGGTTGGTCTTTTATCTGGTTATTTGGAACAGTGTCTGCATAGTCAACATATGATAGCAGAATTTGGAACTGAGGTGAATTACAATGGACAAAGCCTGCAATTTAAAAGAAGTGGATGTACATATTCAACTGAAGGTTCCACTCAAAAGCTCAATTGTCACAGCCAAAATAACAACTAGGGAAGAAAATATTAAAGTTTACTTGTGACTTTCAATAGTGAATAACATCATCCCACTGAAGATGAAATCTTATGGAACTGCAGGCAATTGACAAAACAAAAATATATTTTCCCAGTAGTGAGGGCAGGAATAGTTGGTTATCAAGTCCATGTTGGTTTCGATGCTGCTTGGTATCAGCAGCAACAGCAGTAGCTGGAATCATCATCAAAGCTTACATGGAGCCTTCAGAGATTATTATAAAGATAAAAATACAATTTAAATCACAGGAGACTTAAGTTTGAGTTTCGATGTTGGAAGATAAGAGAAGGTTTTAAACATAAAGTCAGTGTCACTCCACATGTAGCCTACTTGTATCATTTTAATGATTAGTGATCATAAGGGATGCTACAAGGGAAACTGCTTCCCTGTTTTGTGTACTGTAAAACATCAGTGAAATCTATCAGTTCCTGAGGTGAAAATTATCTCTTGGGCTCAAGTGAGATTCATAATTATTTCACTCCATATTGCAACTGAATGACCGGACATTTCTGCTAATAACATTTTGTAAGTAAGCAAATATATTTTTTATTTGTTCTTAAATAAAATGGATTCTATTACGATTTCTGTTTTGTGAATAACAAGTTTTACTTTTTCTGCAGATTCAGAAAATATTAAGACCTTTTACTTTCTGCTCACTTTACTGTGTTGTAGATTTAATTTTAAAAGGATAAATTTGCCATTTTTGCCCATCAGTGTTCACTTCATAACAAGAATGTCAAAGTGAAAACATGTTTTCAGAACAGTTTGCAGATTTATTCAAAGTCTCTCTTAAGACCCTTAACTCATCACTTTGTAGAATCTCCTTTGGCAGCAAATTACAGCTTCAGGTCTTGTTGGGTAAGTCTCTGCAAGCTTTTCCTCATCTGGATTTGGGCCCTTTATCCCATCCTTTCTTAAAGATTCAATCTAGATCTCCCTTTTGCTGCTGCTGAGAGGCACCCCCATAGCATGATGCTGTCATCACCATTCTTCACCACAGGAATGGTATTAGGCACATGATGAACAGTGCCTGGTCTTTGCCAGACATAATGCTTTGAGTTCTGCCCAAAGAGCTCAACCTTTGTCTCACCATTCCAGAGTCCTTCAAATGCCATTTGGCCAACTTCAAAGGAGGCTGTCACGTGCCTTTTACTGAAGAGTAGCTTCCATCTAGCCATATACGTCTAATTGTTGGATTGCTGCTGAGATGGTTATCCTTCTAGCAGGGTGTTCCATTTCAGCAGAGGACTTCTCAAGCTCTGATAGCGTGACCACCCTGATCAAGGCTCTTCTTGCCTGGTTACTCAGGCTAGCTGGGAGTCCAACTCTAGGAAGAGTTCTGGTGGTTCCAAGCCTCTTTCATTTTACAGTTATTGAGGGAATTGTGCTCCAGGGAACTCTCGAAGCTTTAGAAAGCCCTTGCCCTGATCTACGCCTCACTACAATTTGATTGTGGAGGTCTGCAGAGAATTTCTTGGACTTCATTCTTGATTTTGGCCTGACATGCAGTGTGAGTTGTGGGCCCTTATATTACACAGGTGTGTGCACTTCTAAGCGATGTCCAGGTTATTGAACTTGAAACAGGTGGTTTCCAGTCAAGTTCCAGACACATCTCAAGGATAATTAAAGCAAATAGCATAAACCTGAGCATAGTCTGGAGTGCCACAGCAAAGGATCTGAATACTTATATGAATGAGAGATTTCACTTTTTGATTTTTAATAAATCTGCAAACCTTTCTGAAAAACATGTTTTCACTTTGTCATTATGGGTTATTGAGTGTAGACTGGTGACCAGAAATGGCCAATTTATCTCCAATCTTCTACACAATACAGTGAAGGAGTTTTAGTACTTTCTGAATCCACTATATTTCTCAATTTTATAAGGCAAAAGAAATGTAAAATTAAAAATTACATGTGCATGTAATACTTCATCTGATTATACAGCTACTTTTTAGTTAGCATTAAATACTCAAAGCGTCACTGGCCTATCCTTGACTTCTGAACCAACCAAGGCAGATCAAGTTGAGCGAACTGTGTGTAGAGAATTGTCAGGTTCATTGTGGATCATGAAGGGTTTTACTTTTTGAACAAAGGATAAGCATTATGTTTTATGTAACACATTTTAAAACTTTACTTGAAACTTTTAACAGGCTTCAAAAAGCATATAACAATGAAAGGTTTCATCAGAAATTAATATACTGTCTTCATATTTTAGCAGGCTTTCTAAAATCATCCACTCATTTTTACAATCAACTCTATTAGCACCCACGATTTACCCCTGCCCTGGGATTTATACTCCCAGTGGACACAAGCAATCTAACTGGCCGAGATCATGATGGAGCTGCAGAGGTTTGGTCCTTCTATAACTTTTTGTATGGAAGATGTGGTAAAATAGTTTGTGGCAAATTTATAATGAGGTTTGTATTTGATTTTTCAAAGTCAAAATGAAATGCTGTGATATCCAACTACAGCGTTGAGGAGAATGTTGCACTTAAAGAGGGATAGGTTTGTTTAAAATTCAAATACTGTAAATATAGTAGGATTCTTACTTAGATTAATTTATAGGAGGATAAAAAGTTGTTATTTTTGCTAAGGTTACAACAACAACAACATTTAAATAGCACATTTTCATAGAATAATGTAGCTTAAAGTACTTTACAAAATCACAATGAGAAAGTTACATATTAAAAAATATTAAATATTAAAGAAAAAGTAACAGCAAAACAAGGTAAGGTCAGATGGCTGAAATGGCTGAAAAAAAACCAGTTAGGCCAGAGGAAAAAAAAAATCTTTAGAGGTTCCAAGGCCAAAAGACCACCCAGCCCCCACTGAGCTTTCTACATAACATAAATGTTACTAAGTCAGTCCTCTTTGTTTCCATTCTTCACATGATAAGATTCTGATGAAGTTGGTCTTGTGGACAGATGGACAACAAGCCTTCATAATAGTTCTATTGAGAGTACAAAATACTACATAAGAGTCACAAAGACCACATGAAACACTGGATTCTATGACGTTTAGTAATTTTGAAAACACTCTAAAGATAATTTTACTTGAAAGGGGATATTCAGCAGCAAAGATGAAAAATGCACTGTATCTAATGTGTCACACACGTGCGAGGAGGAGACAGCTAAAGTGTCTAAATAATAGTAATTCTATGCCAGACCAGGGGGCAGCAAGGTCCACTAATTGTCTTTCTCAATCCCTTGCAGACCATTCTTGGTTCCAGTGCCTCCAATGACGTCACTTCCAGTTTCAGTGACTCCAACAGCATCACATCCGGTCCCAAAGACGCAACTTCCTGTCCCGATGAGATCATATCCAGTTCTGGCCCTGATGACATCACTTCCTGCCCTGGCCTTTAAAGGCGCCATGTTGCCTCCACATCATTAGTTCTGTTTTAGACTCACACCATCTCACAACTATTTCAAATCTTTTTTCAGCCAAGGTATATTATACAGGTGGCTGCCCCAAACCTTTATGATGTCTTTGTGTCTTTCTTATGACACATGAAAGGAGGTAACAGGAACCAAGGAATGTTTTTTTTTTATTGGCACATAACCTAAGAATTTAGCTTGGAAGAGAAAATTAATGGATGAAATGGTGGAGCAGTGGCCAGTGTTAATCGCTTATAACTTTAAAGACCTGAGGGTAATTCCCAGTCCAGTTCTTGTCTTGTGCTAAATCTGTTAGCATACCCATATTGGTTCATTGGGTACATACAATTCTGTTTAACTGAAAATTTGAAAGTGGTCAGATATGAGTGAATATGGATGTGTGAGAGGGGGTGGCAGACATATTAAGAGCTGACTCCTAACTAAAACTGGGTACCGTTGAAGTGAACCCTTGCTTTTTACAACCCTGTAAGAGAAAGAGTAGTTTCCAAAGATTAAAGATTAAACAAGTCATTTATATTAACTGCCCCAACCATGTGATTACAAGTACAGTTATACTGTGCAATTGATGCTATATATTTTGTACAACTGGGGCACAGGCAGGTTAAGTGAAGTTTTCAGGATCACAATCTTAATCAGATGTGGAAAGTGAACTGGTGTTTTTTTTTGATGTAGAGTCCAATTTTAAACAAACTAACACAAAGCTTTGAGTTGTAAAATGTCATAGAACATTGCTCCACTACTGATGAACTCCATTTAAAATCTTTCCTCCTTCTCCATTGCTAAACATTTCCAGATGTGCTTGCATTGGCCATCATACGAGGATAAGTTAAAAAGCAAAGGCAATTTAAAAATTATGCAGTAACCACAATGGAGAGAAACTGATGCAATACAACACGTTCCTAATGGCGTATGGGGTTGTTTGAACACACATAGTGCAGTGCTCTGTCATCAGTCAAGGTCAAATGAAAATGGATGCTCCAGTGTAGGACTGAAATTTCTTTGGGCAGAGGGATTGAAATCTGAAGAAATTTACCGAAGGATGTTGGAATTTGCTGATTAGTCAGGTATTTGTGTACCCATTTTGCACAAACTTTACGGTACCACATGTCATCATGTACTGTGACATTTGCAAATCCATTTTTAATTTTCAAATGTGCAGCAATAGTGGACAATGTAATCTGTCAATCTCCTCTGATGAAGGCATTCACCATGTCGATGTGGGCTTGCGTGAACAATGTTGATGGTCGGGTAGATCGAGTATCGTCAGTTACGCTTGTTCTTCCCACTTTAAACCTTTCTACCCATTTGTAAACTTTCTATTGAATCGTATTGTTTTTTACTTCCATACTGAAACATCCTTTGGTTAATTTCAGCAGGTTTCACTTCCGCTGCCTAAAGAAATTTCACTACAGTGAATTTTTCAACAATGGTGCAATCCTACAGCAGAGTGTCCATGTTCATTTGACCATGGCTTCGACTAGACTAACGGTAGAGTGCTTCGCTATGCACGTTCGAACTACCCATAAGACATCGCAAATGTGTTGTATTACGTCGGCTTCTACCCAATTTGGTTAATGCATACTTTTCAAGTTGCCTTTACTTTTTGATTTACTCTCAAATTTCTTAAGGGAAAGATGTGGGCAAGTGTACAAGCCTGAAGATGGTGATGTACAAACATAGCTGGAGTCTTGCTATTCCGAGACAAAAATACAAAATTACTGATGAATGCTCCTTCAGCTTTGTGGAATTTTTCTTGAAATTTCTGAAGCTCCTCCAATTTTAACATCATCTGTTCTAAAATATCTCTTCATTTAGTATTTCTGTTGTACTTAACATTGACCTTGGCCCTTTTTATTATATCACATAAGATGTTTCTTCTTCCGATGGCAGCGAGGGCAATATACCCAGCTGTGTCTTAACCAAGCTTGGATGGACTCTAAAACAATAGGACTATGAAAGCAACTGTGTAGCAAGTAAGATTCGGATGCACTCATTGCCAGGAGAGGCAGAACGAGCCAGCCAGCCAGTGAGGGGTAAGGCAGCACAGTTGTTGGCCCTGTGATGGAACAAAGAATCAGCTCTCTAGGGGTGGTTCGTCTCCACTGCTTGTCTGGAGGAGTGGGTGTGATCAAGGGATATGAAGCTTGTCAGAGCGAGCAAGAAGGATTACAAGAGGACAACTGACCTCGAGCAGTCTGGCTAATGCCGGTTGAGGAGGCCAAGTTGGGAGTCAGGTTGTTGAGGACTTCAGCTGGTAATGTCTCTGCCAGCTGATCAAGTAAAGGGTGAGCTGGGGAGATGAAGAGGGAGTTGTGCTGGGCTTGCCTAAGAGTGAAAGGAGCATTGCCCCAATGACTGTTTTGTTTTATTCTTGTTTTTACTCTGGGTTTTAGTTTTCACCATTTTAAAAGGACTATTTATTTATTTCTTGGGCTATTTTCATCACTGCACAGTTTTTGGAAAACTATTTGTTATGCACTACCCTCTTGCTTTGTGTTGTGTCCTCACCCACTGACTCTTCCCTCAGGTACGTTATCAGCAGTAGTGAGTCCAACAGACTCCCTAGATCAACTGGGAGCGTGGAGACAACCTTTGCCATTACACATCATAGTATGAATTATAGTTCTTCTGGTCTGTGCTACCTGTCCATTTACCATGTTTAGCTTCATCAGAAACAACCAAAGTGAGCCACAGTAAGCACACATGGCTACAATTTATGCAGTGAACATTTTCATGCCAAGTGTGAAGCATTTTGATACTCAGTGCTTTCAGCTAGAGAGGTGTGGGCTAATTGAGATCAAGTTCTGACACTTTGTCTTCATTAGAGAGTGGTAGTGCTTTCTGATTGTTTGAATGTTAAGAACTGTGCTGCAGTAAAGGGATTTGTGTTTGAAGATCTGCTCAAATGGTGTAACCAATCTGGGATAAGACAGTAACCACAGGAAAAGAGATTGTAATTCTGGGAATAATATCACTATTTTAAGAGCTGGATTAAAGTAAATAGGCATCTGGTCGACGTTTCACGATTAAGTGTTTAAACAATTGAGAAAACCTGCAAAGAAATGTTCGCTTCACTAACTTTTTAAGTTTCTTTTAGCATTCAGGTTTATTTTAACTCAAACATCTCCACATCTTTAACTGAACCCATACATCCAAATCAGAATCATAGGAAGCCATAGTCTATCCCAGCAGCATAAGATACATTCAAGAACAATCTGTGGTCTGCCTCAGAGCACACTTACCAACCATTATCTTTTACATAGTGTTAATCAAGGCCAGATTAAGACCCCATGGACCACAGGGTGCCAAAGCTTAAAACACTACTCACCTTACTAGATATACTAAAACATTATGAACATCACATATTGTATGTCAATAATAAACAAGGTATGGGAGCTGAAGAAGAAAACATATCCAAAACTTTATATCCTGTCAACTTCACCTTCATTTTCTGTCCAATAAACTAATCGATAAGCACAACATCACATCAGTGGGAAATCAATTTTTTTCTGACAGTGCAGTGAACAAAAATCAGCTAAACATTTTCAAAAGCTAGAGGTGGTTGCATATAGACAAAAAAGAACAGAAAGGGGATCCTTTGTTTGGATTTGCCGTTGTTTGGTGCATCGTTTCCCCTGCTGTGGCCTTGTTGTCCATTTTTGTTCACTTCTACATCGGTGGCTCTTCTGAACTAGATCACCTAAACCTTCTAAAACTGAGATATTAGTCTTGTCCTGACGACCTGTAAGGTCACCCTCATTAATCTCAAGTACAGGATTTACGGCTTGTTCAAATCATTATTGTGGTTAGTTTTTTGGAAAATGTCAAGTATAGTTGTCAGCATAACAGTGTCTTTTGCTTCACTTTTTTCTTTTTGCTTTACCAGTTTTCCCTAGTTTTGAATGAGTATTCCGGTGGACACTTTATTTTTTGGCAACCCAGTAACACATCCAATTTATATTCTCATAAAAGTAACCTTTTAGACACCTATTCTAATCGCACCCACCCCTATCAAGTAATCAGCATTCATATTTTTCTTTTGAAAGCTTTTCATTTAGGTTTGATTGGATACTTTTTTTGAGAGAAATGAAGTGGGGTAGGGGTGTTTGCCGGATAGAGCATTACTCTGAGTGTCTGTATTGTAGCCGAAAACGTGGGCTTTTCCTGTTATGAGACATCTATTTTTTTCTATCACATCTGCCATGGCCACTATACCAACAGGGCCCAAGGATGTATACCCAAGTCACCCTGATGCTAGATCAGGCCATGATGTTAATCTAGAGTTGCAAAATAACCTTAAAGGTATTAACACTTAAGAAAATGTTAATCTATAAAGTAAAATAAAAACAAGCAGTGGTTACTTATTTAGAAACAGTTTAATTTGCCAAATTGATGGATGATGAACAGAGTGTGGTGTGGAAAATAAAGAACAGATAATCAGGCAAATGTGGTGTGGAAAACAATCAATGCAACAAATAACACAAAACAAATGCTCAACCTATAAAAGAGAATTTACCTCGAATGAGTATTTTGGAGCAATGTGTAGTATAAATTAACAGGTGGTGGATTGTGCATGGAAAATTTTATGGAGTTATTTTGTCTCTAAGCAAAACAAAAACAGAATAAAATGAATGAGAAAAAAGGCGATATTGCCACTTCAAATCAACATACAAACCCAAAAAATATTCTGTCTTGTCATCTTCATTCCATTCTCTTCCCACATTAGTTATCTAATATACTGAACAACAGAATGGTTCAGCTAGAATCTGTCCTCATGCTGACGCAAAAATTATTATCATGATCAAACGAGCCTTCTTTTCTTTGTATCTGCACATATAAAAGTGTCATTTGTGTTTTTGTCTCTTGCTAACAATACTTAAAAAGTGTTATTTTGAATTGTATGTGTGTCTATTTAAATAAAAATGAGGAAGAAATATCTGTCATAATGAGAAGCAACTAATGCCACTTTTTAAGATATATATGTCAAATTTAAATACAATACAATGCTTTGTCTTATGTAAGTTCAAGCCCAGACTATAAAAGCTGATACCACTGTGCCAGTGCTGATTAAGGATTAATGCAAATTTTACTCCTATTTAAAGTTTTCTGAAGCTTTCGCTGCATGAATTAAAATAGAAATATATCTCTTGTATGAACAGAATGATTTTATGTTATAGTTAGTTAAAAAAATAATAAATGCATTTAATGGATCTCTTTATTGAAATGCACATATGCTGCAGACTTCAAAGGGATTTTACTTTAATTTCTTATCTTCCTAATTCTTGATTACATCTTGCCTGAAGAAGGGGCCTGAGTTGCCTCGCAAGCTTGCATATTGTAATCTTTTTAGTTAGCCAATAAAAGGTGTCATTTTGCTTGCCTTTTCTCTACATTCATAATGGCTAACACGGTACAACACCCTAGTACTACATTATCTTCCTAATATATAGTAAGACATAATTTGAGTAAAAACTGTATCTCTGATGTGATACCATGCTCTGTGATTATAATGAAGTATTCAAGGTTTCATTCAGGTTTTAGATCTCCACTCATTTTCTGAAAGAGGATGTTTTTGATGATGGAACCTGGGCACATTTATGCATATCCGCACTGAGCTATACATAGCAGTCAGTTAACCTTAACTGTACATCTTTGTGATGTGGAAGAAAACCAGAGCACACAGTAACAACCCAGTTGAAGTGCCACAGACATGCCCATGCAGACAGGGAGAACATCCAAATGCCACACAACTAGCTCCTGAACTGGGATTCAAACACAGTCTCCTGGAAATGTGAAGCAGCAGCCATAATTGGTGCACCTCTTCTTCAAGATTCATTTTTAACCTTTCACATGCACTACACTGAAGTTGTTTCACACAAGCACAAACTTATCCCCATTCAACACTCACTATTTCTCACTATTTCTAGTTTGCTCCATGTGTGAAAGCCACAGCATTTCAAACAGCATCTCAACAGTTATTATGCCTTAGTTTCTAGCCAGAAACAGCTCTGGATCTTCACTGAGTCCCAGTTTCAAAGCAATGAGTATTCTGTTTATGTTACAGTCATTCCTAATTGATCAAACAACCACACTGTGCAACATCATGTTGAGGTCACCTTAAGGAAGATTCTCCTCTAATACACAAATAATTTTGAATTAGCTTGAGAGTTTTGCACACATTGTCAATTAGTTTTAACAATACAAGTGTTCATTCATCCATTCCTTTTTAAAACTTGTTTTGTTACCTCAGGATCACAAGAAGCTGGATAGATTCAAAGCATGAAATAACCCCAGACTTTCATGCACATAAGGGAACCACCTTTCTAGCTCTGGCGAGGTAAGCAATACCACCCTGGAACAAGGAGGGGCGCTGACACTAACCTTTTCCTTCCTACTCTAGAGCCAAAAACAGCACCCAAGAGGGATGACTGACCCCTCCCACTGCCAATAAACCCCAACTTTTCCAGTCCCCAGAATATAAAACCAGCCAATTCCAGGAAGGTAGCATCAGATGCCAAACTGATATTCCAGAGTACTGCTAACTGCAGCCAGAACGATTAACAATATGCATTGCTGTTTGAGCTGTCATTTCAGTTTTCTTATTAAATAGGGCTACCAGGGTGGTGCCCCCTACCTTTCTTGCTTTCTCTGAGTCATCTGCCTGCCTGCTCACTTCTTACAATGAAGCGATCACCTCAGGCAACACTTTGGTAAGAGCTGCATTTTCTTGAAAATATATATATTTTTGCAAGATTACAGCAAAAACAACACACAAAAAAATGAGAATTAACCTTGAGAATTACATACATACTCAGTTCCCATTTTTATATTTACTTTAAAAAATACCAAAAAATATTTTAATTATAAAAGTTGCAAATTTCTCTTAACACAATTTGCACAGCCTCACCACATAGTGTGTTTCCGTGAATCAAAATGAGGCATGACCACTTCAAAGCTGCTTGGTATTGCCACTCATTTTTCTGATTTTCCGATGCTATATTGAATATGCACTGATTATCTCTTTTAGTAATAATTCATAAACTTTTGGATTCTTATAAGAAGAAGTCAGTCAAATGTACAGTGTATGTTAAACGTCTGTTTGTGTCATGAGTGTTTAGTTAAAATGGTGGTCAGGTAAGCAGTGAGTAGAATGGGCAATACAGTTAAGTTTAATTTCATATTCAATTTCACAATCAAAATGCAAAGATAAAATATTTTTTGGAGGGGTGGTGTTTCTATTGTCTGTTTTTTCTTGTATTAAGAAGCGATTATTGCATTATGATGCCTCTACTGCAACATGCATTGTATATGGATTATGTGTATCATTTCAAGCCTAGTAAGGTTATATAGCAAAAATATGCCTTGCCTCAGGTGGCACTATTTAACATAGCAACCCTTCGCACACAGCACACAGCACACCAGTCCACTGAGGAGCACATGTAGCCTCAAACAGCCAATTTAAAGCAGCCAGTTAAAAACTACATGGTGGAAAATGAATTACCTAGGGAGAACACATAGTTAAAGGGGAACAGACACCCAACTCATAGCCAGAAATACAAAGTGCATCCCAGCAGCTGTGACGCTGGGGGTTTTGAACTTAAAAAAATTAATGAAAAGAAAGCAGCTAAAATAAAACATGAACAACTGCTCACACTGCTTGTAGAATCATTATTTAAAGAAATAATAGATTACAATTTCCGTTGCCTCCCATAACCTGTTTCTGTCATATGCTAATGTTTCCCATTTCTCCTGCACTGCTGGCCCTTTTTAATTGTAATATACTTACTCAAGTTGCACATTTGCCCTAATGAGTGCCAACTGCATAAGTGCTTAGCGAAAAGCCGCTTGCCTTTACTCAAATCCCCATACTCTACTAAAAGAACAAGATGCCTAATGGAGATCCCAACTGATTCAAGGGAGGGTAGAAAATAAACCCCATTACTAATGAAAACAAAAACTTGAACTGACTTAAGCATGGACTCATTTGTGATTTGTGACAGGTATAGTTAATTCAGAAGAATTAAAAAAAATTTACTTCTTCAACTACTACTAAACACCTTCAACATCAAACAACCAAGACCAGACAATTAAGCAGAAAATAGGCTCTCTGCCACGTTTTTCAGATAACAGCACATGTGAATGAAACCCCTTTAAATAATTAATATGAAAGGAAAACTCAATTTGAATTCTAATTAATGCTAATAGCACATTATTGTTCTACACAGGAATTTTTTGCCTTTATTCCACCAGTAAATTTTCTGGTATTTATCCCTTTGTATTGTGAAGTATTTAACAATTTGAATTTCATTAATTTCTAATGTTTATAATTGACACCAATTGCTATACATACAGCAAAGGATATATACTTTAAAAATTCATTTGATTATCTTTTATAATTGGTGATTTCAAAGAGAACAAATACAAACGAATCAACAATGTTAATGTGATTACAAGCCAAGCTGCAGAGTTTGAAGTGTGGCCACCTGTTTTGCCTAAAAATTCAAAATCATGGATTCTTTCTAATTCTAATGAAATTCCACCCTTTTTTTTACAATGGTAACTGTTCTTTTTTCTTCACAAAGCATCTGAATGTCTAAAGAGTTTGCTTCAAAAATGAGCCAACTGAGACACAGGCCAAGATTTAGACTAGAATTTAAACAAGACAACCATTGTTAATAGAGCTTCTGTTGTACCAAGTGAATGGTTGAGTTTGTCAATTAATGAGAGATATTCACAATTCCCATCAGACCACCAAGAAAGGAATTATTTTGCATATTAGCTTGAGGATCTGCAGTAAAACCTATGTTCAGGCTTGGCTCTTAATAGTTGGCTAAGATAAATACAACCAGAACATTACTCTAAAATTAAGCGACATAATAAGAGAACAGACATGAATTGTAAAATAAGAAAAAATTCTTCCAAACTTCTTTTCATGGCTTAGCCATATAGGTCAATCGAAATGGGCAGTAGTTTCAGACTATACTTCTATTGTTAGCCCTTGTCGAGACTGCAGCTGCGTGTCAGTCCTGTTTACTTCCTTCTTTGAATATTCATTTTCCCTAACTGTGTCGCTATTGCTTTGCTTACATTTTACATTTGTGTTTCTACTTTTACATTCCTCCTTTTTCTTATTGAACTAATCTTGCAGGAGTGGTACAACCACCTGAATCAGCCCTGTTAGATGCAGCAGTCACTTGAGGGGATTATAAAAGACAGCTGTGTGCAACATCACCTTTCTTTGTATATAGGATCCTTTTCTTTCTTTCTTTCTTTCTTTCTTTCTTTCTTTCTTTCTTTCTTTCTTTCTTTCTTTTGAGAACAACCTACAGGGAGAAAACTAACATATCCCATAAAGGAACGCATGGTAGGTTTATTTAGCAACTCTAAATTGTTCTGGTGTTAATGAATGTCAATGAGTGTGTAGACATCCAATGATAGGTTGGTCCTCACCATGTTCCATTCAGTATGTTGTCAAACTAGCCAATGCCTCCTTGCTATCCACTAAATGAACGGGTCAATGAAAAGCAAACATTCTGTTTTTTGGTGCCCAATCCAGAGTTGACTTTTACCTTGTGGCTGACGCTGTTCAGAAAGACACAATCTCTGGCTTTGATTAAAATGGGATTAGTAACTGACAGGAAAATAGACTTCTTTGGAAGAAAAACAGATTAAAAAAGACTGGCTACAGTTGTCAAGAAGCAAGAAATAATCAGTACCAGGAAATATTTTTTTACACTACTTTTATTAAAATTGTGATTTTGTGGGCTGATTGCTATGGCAGTATGGGCTCCTAAGCATGTAAGCGGTGAACCATGTGATGTTTGACATCATGGCAGCTGGCTAACTAAGATTGAGCCACATGTTAAAGTGTGTTTGAACTTAATAAAAGAAAGATTCATCTTATGAATTTCAGAATCACAAAAAGAACTTCCCACATAAGCACAGCAGTTCAGGATTCAGTAGTCACTTGTGTTTAACTAACTACCCATTTTGAAAAATTAGAAACAAGAAAAAAGTTAAAAGAAGTTAACATGCGTCACTGCTGTAAAGAACTTCACTGTTTTAGTACATGCCAAAGATTTGATAGACTCATGAAGAAAATGGTAGCTCAGTTTCATACACTATTGATGTCACTGCGTTGACTTGTTAAAGCTATGCAGGTTTTGGGCTGGCCATTCATCCTCGGTTTACCTGTCTGTTGGCTAAACTCTGCGGCGTCTTTGGTCTTTTCTATTGACGTGATTGTTGTTTATGGAGAGAAACCACATTTGCATTTCTACTCATGCTAAATGTGGCCATGACTGATAAAAGCACACCAGTGCCAAATCCAGATGGCAACAAAATGGCTTCTGTAATTAAGCTATGCAAACATTCCTGCTGTGATTAATTCTTCATTTTAAAAATGAATTTGATTTTTTCTTTTTTCAGAAATACTTAATCATTTTAATTTTAAAGTTAACAAGGCTGTACCTCTCGGTGCATATGAATATGTTTTGAGGTATGTTTAGTAACAACAGTGCTGTGGATTTCTGGATGTCTATGTGTGTGTTCTGCATCCACAACTTTGTTCACTTCAGGATTTCTTTATGCATATTTAGCCAACAGATTTTTTTAAATTAATTTTGTCTAATATTGTCTGTATATCTAGTACTGTGCTTATGTTTACCTGTCTTAGCATAGCTTTGAAATAATTCAGTCAAGTCAGATTAACAAGCGAATGAAAAGTCTGGTGTAGACAATTGTGAGTTTGAGCAAGATGAATAATAGTAATAGGTTCATAAACATCAAAATGACCTCTGCATAGAACTCCTGTCAAGCACAATCTTTTAACTAGCTGACCATTTACCCAAAATTCAGCAAATAATAAACAATTTCAGTAAAACTTCATCTACACTTGTAAAAAGTTCTGATGCAGCTAACAATTTACAAGTGAAAGTGGAGATTCATGGATTTTGCCTATCATTCATATACATTACAACATCATTGTAATTGTCGCCGCTTGTGTTGTCGCCATGTCTAAGACCCACTGCCTCATTACAAACTTGACAATTTAATGTTGAATTTCCAAACCTAATACATCCGTACCATATTCTCACAATGATAGACAATAAAATAAACAATTTTCATCCAGCTTTACACAAATTTGCATGTTATCAATCAAAAAGGATTGCATTTTAGTTGATCAAAATCCATATGCAAGTTGAAATAAGCATTGTGAATGGAAACAATAGCTTCTAGCAGAACTTTCCTTTATTCTTCCACATCACAGCTATATCTACAGGCTGGCATGTCTTTTTTCCAGTCAAAGACACCTCCTTTTTCTTCACTCCACTTCTTCAGTCCACCCTATTACTCAGAGGTGCTTTCCATCTACACCACTACTTATAGCGTCTGCTAGAAACGGCTACTACTGTTTTTCTTCGGGCTTCTGTCAGTGCTGCATGGCACAATAGCATAGTGTACTCAATACAGTAGTATAATGGACTAATAAAAAAAACACAGGTTGACTAATTTTTTTTTTCCTAGAATTTTAATCAAATCCGTCAAAGCATGTTTGAGATGTTGGGGTATTTAGTTTTTTTATTGTAGTGTTTTTTCACCCCTAAATATTGATATGTTAAAATGCCCTTATTTACTTTCATAGATGTGTTATTCTGCCAAATTTAATCTTTTGAACAAAACTGGAATTAATGTTTTTGCTAGTGACTGAGTGAGTGAGTCAGTCAGTCAGTCAGTCAAATTTGCAATTTACAAACAAATAGATTTAAGAGGTAATAATTAAGCTGAGTGAGTATTGAGTAGCTTTAGCTGTTAACAAAATATCTGCAATGATGAATTTTGTATTTCAGTCAAAAAAATGCCTACTCTTATTTTATGATTAGGAAAATCAGGAACTGGTAAAAAAAAAAAAAGAAGAAGAAGAAGCTTTTATTTAATAAAAGCACTTAGGCTGTTTTTGAAATGAACTATTAAGTTTGTATTATGCTTTGAAAACACAGGCTGTGTACTAGCACTAGCAGCAAATATGATTTTGTTAATAAATATAAATTGGAAAGCAAGCACCTTACTCAAGACTGCAGCAAAAGTACAGGAGGGTAAATATCACGGCTGGAGTAGGGGACCCCTCGCATATTCTCGTGGTACACTGGAGGACCTAATAACAACAAAAAGGATGAGAATTAAGAAATTCATTAGTAGCTTGTGAAGGTCCATTTGACTTCCTGTGTTCATTTTCTGTAGCTGCTTTGTACCTTTCAATCTAAGAAGGATTCCTGTGAAAGCGGACACAATGCAGTGATAAACATGGAAATCCACCCCAAATCCCGAGTAAAAAATTTTTCTTTTTTGTTTTCTTTATTGTAACAATCTATGACTGGATTACAGATCCATTCATTTAAAGAGTATTTGTTCAGTCCCCATTCACAGATTGAAGTCCATATGTGTTAATGCACAAAATGGATAAATCTAATTCTTGAGGGCATTGTTAAGATTTACCCAAATCTGTTGTTAAAGCTGGTAAACAAACACAGACGTTACAAAGCTTTCACTTCAGTTCCTCCATAATGCAGAAACACTGAGTTATAAAACAAGAAAGAAATCTAGGTCAGTGACAAGCTTTTAGCAATCAAAAACGAAACAAAAAAGTGGAAAGCCAGTATAAAAATAGGAGCTATATTTGCATTCAATAAAAGAAGCAAATTGCTGAAGCTTTTAAATTTATTGTGGAAGCTACTTGAAAGGAGGAATGTACGACTCTACCTAAAGTATGGATTTATAGAAGAGACCATCAAAGCATCCCATACATTCATGGCTCTTAGGTGTACACTTGACAGTTATACAAGTTTGCCCTCAGGATTTGGCTTTGGGAGACAACAAGCTTGATGAATGTAGATGGCTACATTTGTTCGGTTGATCTCTTATCCCTAGGCGTTTATCTGTCTGCATTGCCTCATCAGATGAAAGAGAAGCTTAGGTTGTAGCTCTTGGTGAGCAATAGATGCCACAAGCGTTTTCGTCAGCAAACCCCAGTGGGCCAGTTCCCATTACATAAAGAGAATATTCTCAGCCCTTTTAAATTCTATAGACCATGCTAAATGTTGGGCAATCATAATTCTTTGATAAACAATATTAGAATACCATTTAATTCTGAAACCTCATACTTGCTGTTGCAGTTTGTGTCATCTCATATCAAAAACAGAGTAATAAGATAAAACATTCACATGTAAACAAAGTGCTCAACCAAATTTTGATATAATGGTACAGATGGTTTTTGCTCAGGGAACAGATGAGGTACATTAATATAATGCAAAACATAAACCAGTTCAAAGTCACTGAGGTTTCACATGACAATTATTAACGTGAAATGATGTAGTGTGCTGCCATTCTAGTGCTGCTTTATCCAATGCCAGATTCAGGGAAATTGAAGCAACAAGATGTTTCAAAACTGAAAACCTGCTTATCAGTTCAAGAGGAACCCATTTTTACACTTAGGGCTTTCTTTGGTAAAACACTAAATACTCTATCATGTTGCCTGGTTTCTAAAAGCAACCTTGTTTTGCAGTATTACACACAGCAATGTACTATTTGCCTGTGGTTCGGTTTGGACTGTTAGAACTACTTTTTGTATAATTAAAAAGCTGTGAAGTTTAAGAGCAGAGCAGATTTTTTTTCTAGTTTTTATTTTTTCATCCACCCTGTTCGTTCATTAACTCTGTTGAAGGTTTTGTGGAATTCATCTTTGGCAGTTAATCAGAGCTGAAAACTTCAAAATGTTTGTGTTTACATCAAACCTCCTTTTGTTTCTTTATATAAACATTTGTGTACGTGGAACCCGTTAAAATATTATGGTCTCCTGCCCCAAACCTCATGCTAGTAGTGTGCCGGTGACCTTCTGCGAAAGTGATGTACAAACTGACGTACTCCCATACTAACTGTGTACTTCTATAAGGATAATATTTGTCTGCTTTCACCCTCATTTGAGGACAAGGAGAACAAACTAGAATCATTGAAACATGGATTAGAAATCAAATTTAAGAGAGCTAAAATTATACAAATTTTAACAAACAAGTCCCAGAAATTCCATAAAAGAAGTCAGTTAATACTGCTATCTATTATTACTAAACACGGTGATACAAACACAGTCCTGAATAATCAAATTACAAAACCAACCAAGCATTCGAAAAATATGGAACATTTCCCAGTATGCCAACCAAAACAAAATTCAAATATTCAATATTAATGTTAAGAAAACCCATCTGTAGGGCTGCAAGTAAATTAAAGGAAATAATAAGAATTATTTGTACAATAAGCATTTCTTTAAGATTGGTAAGTTATGCAAGGTTGATTGGAGCACCTGGTCAGGCCTGGATGGGCTTGAGCTCTACTAGCCAATTTACTAATAGTTTGTGGCATAGGTGAATGTTTTCATAGTCTGTCTTCACTTCCTTTGCATAGTTTATTCGTTATGTCAAAGTCAAATTCACAAAGCCTGTTCGGGAGGTGAAAAAAAATCTTTATTGACGCATGTGAGGAGTCACTCAGTGCATGGAAGGAGAGGGCTGCTTGAATACACTACTAACTTTTGAAGTATGTGTTTAGCTTAATTTCTCATGTCCTTGCAAGTTACTAATAAATGGACCATCGGAGTCCAAATTCTGTTACACTGGATTACACTTAACCTTGCAGAGACCTGGCAATAGTACTGGGTCACAGATCAAGTGGCTTTAACTAAAAGGCAAAAGATAACAGTTAACAAGAATATAAGTCATTCAATATGATCATTATATAATCAAATAGTAAAAATCATATTTAACAGTAAAAATCAACTCTAACAGTGAATTTTTATCAAACACATTGCTCAACTAATCACAGAAGTAATAGAAAAAATAAAAATCCAAACAAAATAGATATGTCAATACATACATACACTGAACAAAGTAATAGAAATGAAAGAGGCCTTAAGCATGTCTTAAGTTTATATTAATTTAACTCTGCTTTTAGGACTGTAATGGTTATAACGGTAAATGGCCAATATCTGATTAGATGGCTCATCAGGAAACAAAAGTAAAACTTCCATCTAGAGAAAATAAACCTATAAATATATTAAAGTAATTAATTATTGTTATGGTGTGCTTTCCTAGAAGATCAGATACTATGAGTCTTGTCAATAGCTGAAGTGTCCACATCCTTCCGACATTAAATATGAATTACATTAAGGCAGCTGCAGAGAAATTAGGAGGCAGCGGTGCATGACATCATTGAAAAAAAAACTGGAAAAAGAAAACAAAGAAAACTTTTAATTTTAGAATGTCTTTTTATTTCACAGGAAAAGCTGATCTTTCAAAATGAATTTTTTTCCAGAGCATTATTCTTGGACTCTGATACACATGAAGCAAAGTCTATTTCTTCGCTACAAAAATTATTTTTAGATTTTATTAAGTCTGAAAGAGCACTTTCTTGCAACGTTGCATCCCTGTTGAAGAAGGCTGACATGCTTAAAAGTCAGAATTTCAACCATGATAATAGGTTCTGATTTAGTGGAAAAATATATTACAAGTACTGATAAGTGAACTCCACTGAATATGCTTTGCCTCAGGTTTGGTTGAAAACAATGAAAATTTCCAGGAGCTTTGCTGAATTTAGTGAAATGCACTTAAGTCAATCGGCAATGAGAAAATAAACTAGTTTTGAGTGGATTGTAATGGTGCAATGGCTTTTTTAAGTGACTCTGATGGCTGGGGATATGTCTGGCAACTATGCTGGACTAATACTTGTGGCCAAAGATGTGACCTGATCTGTGAGCCTAATTAACCACTGTGCCACCATTCCTAAGTGAGATAAATCAAAAAAAAAAATTAATAATCAGAACAGAATAATTTCTTGGAGACAGAAGGCATGAAGCCAGTAAGGTATGGAAATAATCACAAGGAGAAATATGAAGGTTTGGGGTGACCACCCGTATACTTGAAAAAAAGGCAAAAATGAAGCAATATTATGATGTTTACAAGAGCGAGTTCAAAACAGTACTGAAATTCATTGACCAAGATAGTGTTTGTATATTGGGTAGACAGGAAGGCGCGTGTCTCTCAACTGAGGAACTGAAAGTGAGGTCAGGACAGTCAAACAGGATTTCCCTCCATTGGTCTGCAGAGGAGGAAAGACAGTTGGCATTAGTGGAGAGCAGCACTCCCTTGGTCAGGCATATCATTATACTTATTTAAGCCCATTGACTACCTCTCATGTGTATATGTATGGCAAAGATGTTCCCCCTACAGATTCGAAAGCAGGTAATCACCAAAAAGCACAGTTTGGGTTTTTTGTGACACCTTTGCTCATTCAGTGCTGCTGCTACCACATGCACATCACACACAGGGATTGTTAACTTATTCCTGTTTGCATCACTCTGGGTGGTATTAACACTAGAATTCCTGAAGCCTATGAAAAAACTTGAAATTCTGGCCCACCTTAAATCCCTTCACACCTCTACCCTCAGCGTCTTGTGTTTTGTTAATGCCTCGATCAGCACAAGCAGCCTGCTGTCCAATCGCCCGACTTGATAGAGCTCAGCTCGCGGCCAAAAAGTTCTCCCAGCTCAAGCCAAGGCTTCTTATCTGCGTGTGTTGTGCCAGGAGTTTTACTGGGTAAATAATACAGTATATTGTTACTTGGAATACATGCATTTCATGTGTGTTCTGTTTCTACAAAGATCTGGGTAAGTGTAGGACGAAAGGAAATGCGAAAAATGCAGGAAATGCTGAACACATACCTAAAGCAGAAACTTTTTCCATATTATACTAATAATGATGTGAAGTGTATAATGTGTGAAGACTTTAGTCCAAATATCAAATAAACATGTGCACTTTTATTCAAAAATATAACCAGAGAAAAAAAAAAGCATTTGAATTACATGTGGCGGTCAATGAGTTAAAAACTCAAGTTCATATGTCAATTGAAAGGGAGTTTACATGTATCCTTGAATGGTGCAGAGGTAAGAACTGCTGCTTTATAACACGAAGGTCTCAGGCTCGAGACCGGGTACTCCGTGTTTTGAGTAGTGAGCTGCTATTATTATTATTTCTACAATATAATAAAAACACACATTTGATTTGAGTCTGTAACACCCAGTGTATATTTTGGCTACTTGTAAAAGTTAGCGCTTGTTTTTTTATTATTCAGTTCTAGTCTCTCAGTGACGTTCACGTGGCACAACGAACTTGCCTCTCCCTCTTTGAGTTGATGGCATTTATCTCCATGCTTTTCATAAGAGCAGCACTGTGGCTGATGCCTGCTCAGAACTGTTTGTTGTACCGGCAATCAAAGACACCGCTATCAGACTGGACAAAGGCAGGACCGTAGCAACAGAGAGCTTCTTCACAGCGTATGTCTCAGCTCCATACATCATTGCTGGTCTTATCACAGTCTGAAAAACCTTATCTTTAACCTTCATTTTAATTCTTCGATCGCACAACACCTGATACCTTCTTCAAATTGTTTCATCCACACTGTACTCTAGGGGTTATCTCTGCCTCTAATTTTCCATCTCAGGCTCCCACTGATCCTAGCTATTTAAATGTATCCACTCTTTTCAATAGTTCTTCCTGCAGGCTAACTCCTGAATCTTCATCATCACTAAACCTCATATATTACCTCTTATTCTTATTTATCTTCAATTCTCTATCTTCCAAAACCCTTCTCCATTGTTTCAACTTACTCTCTACTTTCTGGTGCTATGCAATACATTGTTGTATGCAAAGAGCATTCACCCGCAAGACTGGTCTTTTATCCCATGACTCATAACAGCTTCAGTAAATGTAAAAATAAATTATTTCTTGGCACAGAATATATATTCTTCATATTTATTTTCATTTGAAATACTGCTATACGTTTTCAACCAATTTAAAAAAAGCTCTGGTAAATAACATTTGCAGGGCAGAAAACTGAGTCAGTATTGGCTAGTGAAAAACAAAACAACAAGTTTCCATTAGCTGGGTACATAAAATAGCACATGAAGTAGAAAAGTTTCATGGTGACACTTTACATAACTCTCTTTTTGTTTCATTGCATTTGCATTCTATAATTTTGCACTGCTCCAGGGAAGGAGAATGAACTGCAGGGATGTTGTGACACTAATGACTTTCTCTGATTTGGTATAAAATCACTTCAGTATTTGTTCAAAATATTATATTAAGTCAATATGAATATTTTCTATAAACAGTAAATATTCATAAAATGACACCATTACTTACATATTTAATGGATTATGTCAGTAAATGGCAGGCAGCATGACGGACTGAGTATAATGCTTTGCACATTACCAGTCTGCTCTCATTTTTGCAGTTCGTACACCAAAAAAGGGGTGCAGTGTATTCACTTTAATTTTTGCTTTATGTGTGTTCATTCAATGCCTCTGCTTTTTATCAGTGTCCGTATGTCTACTTGACCATGTTTAGTAGGCTGACAACTCTTGTCTCATCTTGTTTATTGTTCAATATGTAGCCAGCAAGTCTTTTAGGCAATCAGCTTATTTTCCATGCAAACTCTGCTCTTGAAGTTGAATGAAATACTCCCTGTTGAGTTGGTTTCTTCATTCTTCTCCTTCATATGTAACATTGTACAATAAGAGTATGCACTGATGTACAGTATACATAAACTATTTCTAACAGCAGTTCCCTCTTGGAGATTAAAGAATGTGCTGACTTATACATAAACTATTTTAGAGAGTGGTGGGGTCTCCCTTGAAACTGTGAAAGCTCGTCAAAAGTGAAACATTCTTTATGACAAGTGCTGGTGAGCACACATCCATTGTGGGTACTCCTAAGCACAAAAAGGGAAATGCCCGCCTTCAGAGCTATGGAAAGTGATGAGAACATATTGTCAGCAGTGAATTTTCTCACATTGCCTGTAAAAGGTTCACAGGTTACATCTCAAATCACTTTGTCTTTCCCTTGCAATCAGTTAAGATCTTTCTCCAAATAGGCAATGGTATCTAGTATATAAATTTTTTACTTACATCAGCAACAAAAATGTGATCCCAAACTTGTCCAGACTTTGTGAAATTGCATCAACAATTCATCCACTGCTTATCAAAAACTATGCCCTCTCTTACATAAAACACATGATGCAGTTGTATGCAAAGTGTACAGCCCGTGTCAGTTTTACGTGGGGAAAGCAGAACACGAGAGATGGCACATTGTGGACAGAACAATCTGTTTTCACAGAAATAACACGAATAATGTATGTCTAACTAATCATATACAAAAATAAAGTGTTGGTTTTGATTGGTTTTGTACCCGTCTGCCATCAAATACATGTACATTGTTCAATACATACAACTGTGTGCGTTTGTAGGCCTAATTCAACTATGCAGTAGCATTTCAATATAGCTGTGCTGAAATCATCCCAAATGGCACCTAATTTAAGACCATGTTCACAAAGAAAGAACACCATTTATTCTTGCATTTGCATTCATTGTCAGTGTGCAATGTTTGAAGACTTTGCAAGTTAGCTGCTGTCTTAAAGGCTGAATCACTCCACCTGAAATGCTTTACTTCACATGTTCTCCCTTCCCTCATACAATTCATTCTGGCTGTGCAGTTTGTTTTCAATGGTACAGTATTAAAAAATGAGTTTATCGTCATTTTTCACCTAAAAGAACTGAATCACACATAGTAAGTGATTATAAGTGTCACATTTTCTCGTTGACTATTTTATAGATAGTTGTATGCTGAAGACAAACAGCAATTTACATCTGGGGAACAGTGTAAAGTAATGTTGGTAACAGTGACAGAAGAGGATTTCTCAAGATGAAAAGGATTTGGAAAAGTGGTCAAAAGGGAAAGACAGTGATTATTACCTGGGTACCAATGATCCATGTACATTGCTTGTGGTGGTAATAGGGGCTCTGCATGTAAAAAAGAAAAAAAAATATAAAGAACTATTTTATTAATCACATTTTCACAATATAATTTGCAACAACATAGGCATTTGAAGTGCAGCAAAGTAGAAAAAGTCAAGGTAGGACAGAAGCACAACATGCACACTTTTGAAACAATTAAATATTTAAAAGTACAATGCCAATTGGCATACACTAGTGTTAAAATGCAAAGAGAAACAGATTTACCATTAAAACTAGGCGCTGACTGTGGAGTCACCATTACCTTTAAATTCAGTTGTTTAGTAAAATACTTTATATATTTGCTGTGAATATGTTTAGGAAATTAACTCTTTTTCAGAACATGATCAGGAGATTTGCAAGTGTGACCTGTAGAGAGTGCCACAGATCCCCAAACGCCAGACATGACCCCACAGGCACAAATGCAAAGTGTAATACAATCAAAATACCTTCAATAGGTTTCTTCACCTAGTCATAGCTAAACACAAGCACAATAAAGAATAATAACAACAATAATAATAATACAGAATTCTCTGTTCTTCTCTTTCTGTCTTCCTCTTCCTCCACATCCAACTCTGACTCACCAGTGTGGGGTTGAGGAGATCCTTTTATGGAAAACACAGGAGTACTTCTGGTGCCAGGGCATTGCCCATAGGAAACACTTCCGTGATTTGGTGGAAACCATTAAAAAGTAGGGATCACAGATCTCTGCAGCATCTCCTGGTGGCACCCACAGAACCCAAAAGAGCAAGACTACATTTCCCAGCATACCCTGCAGATGTCCATATGTGTGCTGTATCTCAGATATGCTGACATCTAGCATGTCAAGGGAGTAAACAGTCCAAATCAGTTGTCACTTTCTGCATCTCTAATGCTGTATATTGGCCTCACGGGCCAGGCAATGTTCACTGAGATGCCAGTGTATTTCCATTGGCGTCTTCAGCCAAGACCCTGCCTGAGGCAGGAAACTTCTTCCTTCTTTCTCACTCATTACTCTGGCCTCCCAGTCAGGTACGAGACTAGAACCCATCCCAACTAGGATGCCTGCCCATATGTGCTGTCTATGACAAGTGCACATCCTTAAACTAAATTACTACAGTTACTGAATTTAACTTCTCATAAATGACTATCACAAATACACAGGAAGGGATTATTTAATTTTAGTTTCATCCATCCATTAACAAACTACCCAGTGCTGTCAAGTGCCTGACAAGATTTTATCCTAAATGTAGATAGACTTAGTTCAACATTCATATAGGATCCCAATTTAGAGTCATGCACATCTTCTCATATGACCAAGAAGAAATCCTTTCATGTCAGTCTCTTGTGCCAAATGAATACACAGCAACAGCAGTAAGCAACACATTTAGATCCACAGGCAGAATTGTCCCAGTGGAGTGAGGGCTGAGGTTTTACTGAAGAAAAAAATTCTGCAAGTTCCCTTTACCCGCAACCACATCCAAAGTGAATTGATCATAACAAAGTACACCATAGCATGCACACATATTTGTCATTCAGCACAAGATTAAAAACAAAAAATAAAATTAAAAGGTAGTGAGGCTAAACTATTAAATAATATTGTTCCAACCAAGGTAATTTTAAGTAAGGTCTCAAGTGATATAAAACAAATAATGCAGGTCATTCCATTCTACGACTTTCTTGCTTCATTGGATTTTCTCTGGCTCTTTAATATACTTGTTTCATGCTGCTCACAGGCCTAAAAATCTTATTCTTTTCAAAAATAAAAGTACCTCTCACATATTCTTTTTCTAATGCATTCTCTATATCAAATATGCTAGAATGAATGTTTTTAGTCTGGACTATCTACAACTAGTTCAATACTGAGGCAGCTCTCCAATAAACTATGAATAACCAGTTAAATGGTGATTGTAGATGATCATAGCTGCATCACACTGATCCTGTTAAACCCTTTCTAACCTCCATATCCTTTTAAAGCAATTACAAAATTGCATTTGATTAATTAGACCATGTCATTCTCTCTAGACATAGTGTGCCGTCATTGGCGGTTAACACATATCTTTACAGCGCCACTACTGTGCAGTTCCTCAAATATTCTCTTCTATGCCCTCATCTCTTCAATAACTCTACACTTCAACTCTTTTTTCTGTTCTGCTCTGTCAGCATGACCTTAAGCTTCAAGCACATGCATGGGTCGCTCTGGGTTATTCTCAAATGGACTCACCTGTCTACCTCACTTATTTCAATACACTACTTATAGGTTGGGCAAATTTTCCACCATGTAATTTCAGTAAAAGAGAATGCCTTCTTGTAGGCCTCATGCTCACAACACAAGAAAGCCTTCTCATTCAAAGTACATTTGGGAAACAGCCAAAATAATTTAACCACCTTATGTTGACCACCCCTGCAGACATTCTTGACAGCAGCCTGAATATTGAATTGCTCCTGTCAGATGTTGTTAATATGCCCTTGACGTGCCTTCAGTTTATTTTGCTTACTTCATACCTCTTGAATGGTCTTTCCTTAACAAGTACCCACAGACAAAAATACTTCATTCTGCTGGTAGAGTTCTGACTAAACAGCATAGGTTGATTATCCCTTTGGGTGGATTAGACACCTCTAAGTGCCTGTATGCTTTACAGTCGTCTTCAGAATCAGCTCTAAGGACTAACATCTCAGAATAAAGTGCACATTTGTGCTTCTAATAATTAAGATTCTTTGGGTTGGTTTCTGGGAAAAGCTTCTGATCAGATTATGCACTGAATTTTTTTCTGCATTCTAATCATTAAATTTTCTCTTACAGATAGATCTCCAGTATTTATGCTTGTTTAAGCCTTGTTTAAAGCCAATGTCACATTATGCGACTTCTGGTCACGGAGTATGTCAGATTAGCTAATCGTGCTTGCTGATCTCCCATACTATGTAAATTTAAACAACTGAAAATCTCTGCCCATGTAACATTTAGCAACTGTGTCCCTATCTTGCACCATAGTCATGCTCGTCCCTTTGATTGACAGCCAATAGCATGCCGCCTAATGGAACTGGCGCTGTACGAACAGTTAACAACAACTTTGCTGCAATCTCTGCTCTGTTCTGCTTTTTCCCAATTCTGCCATGGTATGTAAAATAAGAGACATCAAAGTGACAAGCTTTTTGTCTGGATGTAAGGCCCTTTTCCCCTGTCTCTGTGTTTTATGAATTGTACTTCCAAATGAGTGTTCATTGGTTGTTTGCTCTCATATACTCAGAGCCTGACCCTTTGACTAAAGGCCAAATCAAAGAGGTCTGATTGTATCAGAGTGAGCCATGTACTAGTTTCAGTGAGTCATTGGGTATATCACATTAGGCAAATGGCTTTATGGTAGCGCAGTGACGACTGCCTCTGACTTGCTAAGATTATGTAGATAAAGGCTACAACTGAAAAATCACTGGAAAAGTTATGTAATGTGACATAGTGTTAAGCAAACACAGATGTCAAAGAAGCATCTGAACAATAAAACACATAGCTAATACTTGCATTATTTATTAAATTAGTGTTATAGCTAATGATAAGTGCATACATGTACTGAAATAAAATAAATAAGTTGACACATTTTACAGAGCAGCACTATTCATCTTTTCATCTCAAAACCATACTTCAAGAATATGCAACAAATGCAGATAGATAGATAGATAGATAGATAGATAGATAGATAGATAGATAGATAGATAGATAGATACTTTATTAATCCCAAGGGGAAATTCACATGCTCCAGCAGCAGCATACTAATAAAAAACAATATTAAATTAAAGAGTGATAAAAATGCAGGTAAAACAGACAATAACTTTGTATAATGTTAACGTTTACACCCCCAGGTGGAATTAAGCAGTCGCATAGTCTGGGGGAGGAATGATCTCCTCAGTCTGTCAGTGGAGCAGGACAGTGACAGCAATCTGTCGCTGAAGCTGCTCCTCTGTCTGGAGATGATCCTGTTCAGTGGATGCAGTGGATTCTCCATGATTGACAGGAGCCTGCCCAGCACCCGTCGCTCTGCCAAGGATGTCAAACTGTCCAGCTCCAATTACAAAATTTGCCCAACCAGTCCACATGTATTTTGTGGATTTGGAGAAGGCATCCGACCATGTCCCCCTGAAGCATCCTGTGGGGTGTGCTCCAAGAGTATGGGGTACAAGGCTCGTTGTTACGAGCCATTCAGTCCCTGTACAGGAGGAGCAGGAGCTTGGTCCACATTGCCAGTAATAAGTCAGACTCGTTTCCTGTTGAGGTCAGACTCCTCCAGGGCTGCCCTTTGTCACCCATTCTGTTCATAAGTTATATGGACAGAAGTTCTAGGCACAGTCAAGGGTCTGGTTTGGTGACCTCAGAATCTCATCTCTGCTATTTGTGGATGACATGGTTCTGTTGGCTTCATCGGACAATGACCTCCAGCTCTCACTGGAGCGGTTCACAGCCGAATGTGAAGCGGCGGGGATGAGAGTCAGCACCTCTAAATCCGAGGCCATGTTTCTCAGCCGGAAAAGGGTGGAATGCTCTCTCCAGGCTGGGAACACATTACTGCCTCAAGTGGAGGAGTTCAAGTATCTCAGGGTCTTGTTCACGAGTGAGGGAAGAATGGAGTGGGAGGTTGACAGACGGATCGGTGCAGCATCCGCAGTAATGCAGGATCTGCAACGGTCCGTTGTGGTGAAGAGAGAGCTGAGCCAAAAGGTGAGGCTGTCGATTTACCAGTCGATCTATGTTCCTACCCTCAACTATGGCCACGAGCTTTGGGTAGTGCCCGAAAGAGCAAGATCATAAATACAAGCGGCCAAAATTAGTTTTCTCCGCAGGGTGGCTGGACTTTCCCTTAGAGATAGGTTGAGGAGTTCAGTTATCCCGGAGAGACTTGGAGTAGAGTTGCTGCTTCTCCACATTGAGAGGAGTCAGTTGGGGTGGTTCAGGCATCTGGTATCTCAGTGTAACTTTTCAACAGAAAGTTATAATCAATGACGTTACCGGTGGTGTCTCTGTACTGAGGGCAGGAGGGACACCCCCCACTCCCCAATCCCTCACACGATTTCACTGGTGCAAAATTTAAATGTGTAGGAAATTTACCTCCATAATTTAATGCATTATTAAAATGTTTATAGCAAAGTCAACTTAGTACCCATAATCAAATGTATCCACTTTTCCATAATTTATTTAATGCAATTTCTTATCCACAAAATCTTTCTTTTTAAGGCCCTTGGATCCTACAATGTTCTCAGCATACATTAGCGAATGTGTGCACCTGTGCAGCTTAAACGCTTTAGTTCAGTTTTGGAGCTTAAAGGCTAGAGCCCTTTTAAATGACCCATTAATTAATTTTCTGTGACATAGTTTAAAGGCTTTGTGAACTTCTACATCTTGCTGTTTTGAAACAGTTATCATTATCATGAATCGAAATGATTTATTACCTTCTACATGATTAAAAACTTTGCCCATTGAACAAAGCTTGCAAATTTATTAATATTCTTATGGGTTTTTTTGATGTTGCATAGTGATGAGTTAAACAGTTTGTGCAAAACTGAATTTGCAACAAAACTCTGGGTATTGGTTTGCAAAAAAGTTTCACAAAACAAATTGTTTCACTTCCAGTGAGAATCAGCCATTGTCATGAGGAAGACATTCAGTTTTCATGCATTAAATCAGCATGTGTCTGCCACAGAAATTAAACTCTATGGTGCTTGGAGCATGTAAAGGGGGGGTGTCTTTCTGTGTAGTGAGTTTTGCTGTAGAGAAAACACCAGTAATGTGCACAGTAGTACATTTTGGTGAGCTTTCATGTGGAAAACATGTAGCATGTCACATTACAAAAATAAGTAAAATGCACCTTCACAGTGATGTGTGCATGGGATATAGCTTAAGGGCTCTGGTTATAGTAATTGCCAGCTGAACCAGGGGTTAGTATTGTTTTCTAATGCCTTCTGTCTTCCTCCCTCTGCCAAACGGAAGATTGACGGCCATTCTATCATTGACTTCACTCCCGTTATCCACCCTGTTGGACCTGCCCCGTCATGCCTGGAACACACATTACTGGAACTTTGGCCATTTTGAGGCAGTTCAATTCTGGAATCCTGTCCGAAAAAACTATCTGCAACTTGTTGCGTGTTTTTCACGCAAGGTTTTTTTCCACAAGGTTTATGAAGCAATAGTCTGTGTTTTCCATTTCAAAAAACTATTAGAATGTCCCAAAATTTTTTTAGCAAGTTCCGTGTTTCACAATTGCAAAATTGACTGCAAAATTAATTTCAGTGTCAGTTTCATTAAACAAAATATGCCTGTTCTGCTCATTAATAGTGCAGATTTTTGATGTTGATGTTAAGATATCTTTTAATACAGCCATTTGACAATTGTACTGTATGACAGTATGCTGAGATCTTTATTTTGTTATTTTTTCATGGCATTATTCAGTTAACATTTTATCATCATTGGTACTTGTATCCTAATACATTGTCAAGTGCCATGTCTCTTCTTCACTCTTTCCCATGAGGTTTACTGAAAGTGTTCTCTTTTCTCATCTGCCTTCCAGCTTCACTGCTTCCACTCTGATTTTCCATGGTTCTATTCATGCAGCTCAAACAATATTTTCTCTAGCAAATCCACTGCCTTCTTACTCATGCAGTCACTTTGGCCTCACATTGCTCAATCTGAGTCAGAAAAACACCCTCTGCACTCATTTTCCCTAACTTCATTAGTCAATCCAAACCAGGCTGCTTTCTGAGACTTGTTGGCAGCCATGTGTGAGTCGTAGGGTCGGTTTATATTTCATGATCAGAATGCTTACACACCCGCATCATGGCTGCCATGCATTCCCAGATTTCTTTAAACTCATCTTCAGAGACGCGTCAGAATGCAAAGAATTTTTATCTTTAACATCTTTCATTTATCAACTCATAACGCAGTGAAACTGAAAGTTTTTTCCTCACAGTGATGATTTCCTGTACTGCCACCTGGTGGAATCCTCCAGATTTACTTAACCCTTAAACCGCCATAACCAGCTATATTCGGTTCCTAATGCAATTTGCCGCAGCCAAATATATTTGGCGATGTACATTCATTGAACGCCGCAACTGGCTACAGTCAGTTCCCAGTACAATTTACTAGCACGCCGGAGCTGATCAGTCAGTACAGTACATTCGTTGAGTAGCCACCTCATGATCACTGCCGCTCCCTAGCAAATCAGCATCACTGTCCCTGGGATTCAGCCATTGCACTAGACTAGCCTGCAAGTATCAGCGTTGGCCTATGTGTGCTTGCGTGCAGCCAGTTCAGGTGTAGTTGGCTCAGTGATTTACTGAATTTCATCAATGGCGTCAATTACACCTTGTACATATAGTAATAGATTTTTGCAGTAGTCTTTATACAGTTTTTATAATTTATTGGCAGTGTGTAAATTGATCAGTGCTGAAGTAATTGTGATGCTCTTTGCATGAAAAAATTAGGTGTTTCATTAAAATTTCACTTTTTTTTGGTGAATTGCCAGTATGTGGCAGTTTAAGGGTTAAAGTATGCACACAAGTATAGGCAGTATTCTACTTGTGTAGCAGCAGCATCCTCAAGTGCACATGTCGTGTAGTATTGAGCATATCCTCAGCTTTATAATTATTGTTGTTTAAGTACTTGATTGTCTCTCTCTCACACATACACACACAAAAACACACCCTCTACATGGCTTCTCAGAATGGCTCTACCCCTTGCAAGAGTGTCTCTCACTTCCAGGTCTGTGTGGTCCCGGTTAAATTTTAATTCCAAAAATGAATATCACCTATACATTTGTAAGTGACATGCTTTAAGGCTGGGCTGAACCACTATAAACAGTCTGAAAGGGATTTAAAGATTTTGCAGTACCTCACTACATTGGAGAAATATGGGTATGGCCCGAACATTTGTGCATGGATCAAATTGCTGCATACCAATCCAGAAGCTTTAGTTTGTATTAACAACATCAATTCACATTACTATAAACTACAGCATAGTACCAGACAAGGATGACCTTTGTCACCACTGCTTTTTGCAATCGCCATTGAGCCACTGCTATTGAGATAAAGGGGATTATTAGAGAAGGACTGGAACAGAAAGTTTCTCTATATGCAGATGATATGGTAATGTATATATACGATCCACAAAATGCTGTGCCTGCAGTCCTAACAATGCTAACAGAATTTCAAAAAATTTCAGGTCTCAGAATCAATTTGAATAAAAGTGTGATCTTCCTAGTGAATTCTCAAGCATACAATATTAGATTGGACACCTTCCCTTTTATCATTGCAGATCAGTTTAAATACCTAGGGGTAAACATCACAAGTAAATATAAACCTCTTTATCAACACAATTTTGCATTCTGTATGTAAAAAAATAAGCAAGACTTGCATAGATGGTCAACCCTTCATCTCACTTTAGCTGGATAATTAGCATTGTTAACATGAATATCCTTCCTAAGCTTCTCTTTGTATTTCAAAACATTCAAATATACATCAATAGATCATTTTTTAAGAAATTAGATTCAACCATAACCTCATTTATTTGTAATTCAAAACATCCATGTATCCCTACAAAGACCTAAGGCGGGAGGCGACATGGCTCTACCTAACTTTCAGTTTTATTACTGGGCAGCAAACATACAAAATATAAAAACCTAGTTTTTATAGGTAGTTCCATTCAACCATGTCAAATGCTTTTTACTGCATCCAACGATAATAATATCTCCGGGGTGTTTGACTTTGTTGGTAAATATATTACACTAGCAAAATACCCGCACTTCGCAGCGGCAAAGTACTGCATTAAATTTTTTCTTAAGAAGAAAATTTTACCTTTTTATACTGAGGGAAAATATGCCAATAATTATTTGTTAAGGATCTCTTTGTATACCATGTTGTCAGTTCGGCCCTCCGGTTGTAACATGACCAAGCTGTGCGCTGAGCTTACTCTTGAGCATGCAACTTACAGTTGGCCATGTAAACAGTAATCTTGTCTCAAATCTCACAGCTTGGATTGCTGCTGTCATAATCGGTTTGAGTTTCATGGTTTGTTTCAATTATGACAGTATTTGCAGGATTTGTTGTATTGAAGTGACATTCGGCATCTGTCAAGTGTTGTAAGCACACAATCGGTTTCAGTGATAAAATCACATCCAGCTTTTGAGAGTTTAAACATTCATAAACATCAAAGTGTCCACTACTGAAATCGTCACCTGTGAATCTAAGATGTTTAAGAGGCATTGTCGAAAGGTGTAAAATATTTGGCCATTTCGGTACACTTGAAAGCGACAACCGAACAATTCAGCGGCAGCCATCAACTCACATGCAGAACCATAGGTGAAGGGCTTAAGCATTTCACTCTTCTAGTGCTCCTGTGTAGTATAATTATTTCTTGTACCGTCATCAGTCCACACCTTGAACCTGTCCCAGTCATTCAATACATAAGACACAATGTTCCTCCGGATATCAAGAGTGAGCCTGATATGGCCGTGCAATATGTAACAAAGAGAATGGAAAAGGGTAGGTGGTATCTCCGGGCATGGAAATAGTGATAGTTCTTAGATCGATAGTGATCATCTCAATTGTAATAAACAAACAATAAAACAGTGGAGAAGCCATGGATTAAACAAAAAGGCTGTAGTTATCAGTAGGGAGACGTGAATCCCATGGCGAAGCAAGGAAGGGAATGTAGAGACTGGAGCGACGGACGGCCTTATATAGGCAGGCAGCCAACAACGTGGGAGGTGTTGGAATGGGGGACCCAACGCCGCCTCACACGGTGACCGAGCTGCTGGCTATGGACGTATATATGTACGTAAGTAAGATTCAGTTAGCGTTGGGAACCCGTGTACCAAATTTCTTGAAGATGGGCCCATAAGTAACAAAGACTGTTGAAAAGTTCAATATGGCGGCCGACAGTGGCATCATACCTCCGAAATAAGTACGTACATTGGTTTCGGTTAGTGCAGGGAAGCCGCCTACCAAATTTCGAGAAGATGGGGCCATAAATAAGAAAGTTCAACATGGTGGACATTGTTGACCGTTATGACCATTACGTGTAGAATTTCGAAATGAAACCTGCTTAACTTTTGTAAGTAAGCTGTAAGGAATGAGCCTGCCAAATTTCAGCCTTCTACCTATACGGGAAGTTGGAGAATTAGTGACGTTGGAAAGTTCAATATGGCGGCTGACAGTGGTGTCATACCAACGAAATAAGTACAGACATCGGTTTCCGTTAAAAGTTCAATATGGCGGCCGACAGTGGCATCATACCACCGAAATAAGTACCAAATTTCAGCCATCTACCTACACGGGAAGTTGGAGAATTAGTGACGTTGGAAAGTTCAATATGGCGGCTGACAGTGGCGTCATACCACCGAAATAAGTATGTACATTGGTTTCGGTTAGCGCAGGGAAGCCGCCTACCAAATTTCGTGAAGATGGGGTCAGCCTTCTACCTACACGGGAAGTTTGAAAATTGGTGACGTTGGAAAGTTCAATATGGCGGCCGACAGTGGCGTCATACCATCAAAATAAGTAAGTATATCGGTTTCGGTTAGCGCAGGGAAGCCGCCTACCAAATTTCGTGAAGATGGGGCCATAAATAAGAAAGTTCAACATGGCGGACGTTGTCGACCGTTATCGACCGTTATGACCGTTAAATGTAGAATTTCGAAATGAAACCTGCTTAATTTTTGTAAGTAAGCTGTAAGGAATAAGCCTGCCGAATTTCAGCTTTCTACCTACATGGGAAGTTGGAGAATTAGTGATGAGTGAGTGAGTGAGTGAGTGAGGGCGGGCTTTGCCTTTTATTAGTATAGATTAAACAGGCGTTAATGATTGGAAGCTAATTGCCTGCCATTAATAAATCCAGTTTGGTCTTGTGATATTACCGAAGGCAGCACTTTCCCTATCCTTCTAGCTAGGACTTTTGGAGAGTATCTTAACATCTTTATTCAAAAGTGAGATTGGTCTGTACAATGCACATTTTAATAAGTCCTTATTTTTTTTCAGGAAAGACAGTAATTAATGCTTGGTGAAAAATTTGAGGTATATTTTTATTTTCTCTTGCTTCTATGAATGTTGCTAATAGAATGGGAGCTAGATGAGGAGAATTTGTTATAAAATTCGGCAGGGTAGCCATCAGGGCCTGCTGCTTTCCCACTCTGCAGTGAGTTTATAGCATCTAGTAATTCTGATAGTGCCAGAGGTTTATCCAATTCCTCTGCACTAAGAGTACCTATTTGTGGTATCTGTAATGCATCCAGAAATACCTTACATTGTGTCTTGTCTTCTTTAGTCTCAGAAGAATATAAGGCTTTATAGTAGTCTCTAAATGTGTGCATTATATTTTTATGGTCAATTATTTTCTGTTTGTGCTGGAGATTGCTGGGATTGCATTGTGAACTTCTTGTTTATGGATTTGTTGAGCTAAGATCTTATTAGCTTTCTCTCCATTTTCATAATAATGATGTCTTGATTTAAGTACGAGTTGTTCAGTTTCTTTTTTTTTTTTTGAAATTCTATTAATTTTATTGCAATCATTCCATAAAAATCAATCAATTTTTACAAAAAGTAGGATTAAGAACAAGTAGACCCCCACCCTTGAGAGAGAGAGAGCAAGGCCATGGAGTAAAACTTAAGGCTTGTAAACATACCTAAATTGGTAATTGATGAGTTTGATAAGCCAATAGAGATAAAATGGAGAAGAAAAAGAAATGCAGAAATAATTGCTTCCTCTGTACTTTAAGAGCTTATTCCAAAATATTACTGATTAGATCCTGCCATGTTTTGAAAAAAATCTGTACAGTTCATCTAACTGAGTATTTGATTTTTTCCAATTTCAAATAGTATAAAACATCGGTTTCCCACTGACTTAAAAGAGGTGAGTTAGGATTCTTCCAGTTTAGCAAAATCAGTCTGCGTGCCAAAAGTTTTGTGAATGCAATCTTTCTCTTTCTAATCTTTCTCTCAATCATTTGTCTTTCTCCACTTTAAACCCATCTGGAAGAACCCCAAACACAGCTGTTAGTGGGTTAGGAGGGATTGTGAGACTAAGGCTGTCTGAAAGGTAATTAAAAATTTTGGTCCAGAATGATGTT